>NC_053023.1:292497497-292672831 GCF_003073215.2 Triticum urartu | reverse complement strand
TTTATTGATCAAGGTGGGGTTCTGTGACGTCTTGGTCTGGTCGTTGGACACAAACGAAGTACGCGAAGTTGCAGCTATGGCGAACTTTTAATCTAAACAAAACCCAAAGTCTAAACGACGCCCTAAGGGCTGTATATATGGAGGAAGAGAGGGGAATTTCGTGGCCCTTGAGGGTGGGGTCCGAAACCAACCCTAACTCTTGTTTCCCCACACATACGGACTCTAAAAATAGCCTATACTTAAGTATTTCGAAATTACATGGGCCTGGCCCATTAATAAGGTGACGCAGCACCTAGAATAGCCTATGGACGAATATTATGAAGTGGCATCTTGTATATTTCGTCCATGGCTTCATGCACTCCTTATGGCGGCTTCAAAGTCCTGAAATCATCACTTGTAACTCCGTTCTTGATCCCCTTGCGCATGCCATCAACTTCATGCGTGTTCTTGCTCCAATGTTCATCCTTCTCCAAGCTAGGCCCTTCATTTGAAAGCAAAACAAATGTATCCAATTTAGGCAGCATCATAATCTCATGAACATTAGAATCATTACCAAGAAACGAAAGTACCTGGTAATTTAATTGGCGTGCGCGAGCTCTAGTAATTGTTCCAGTATATGTAACAGTAGGGGCTGTGGGTGTAACAATGGTATTGATGTCCTCATCATTGTTCTTGTTGGTTTGAGTGTTCTCTTGTGTTCCCCTCGAGATTTTCCCTTCATTTCCCTCCTCTTGTTCTTCGTGTTCATCGCGGGATTCGCTCCTTTCGTGAAAGATCGGGCCACTAGGGTTCTACCCTACATCACTATCAAAGTAATGGCAAGAATGATGTATGACGATACCAACACGAGGTTACCATTCTTTCTTACGGTATGGTGTCAAAATGGTGGACCAAATACCAAGATGTATTCAAGGTGGTCGTTGTTGATTACGAGTCTGTGGCGAAGATGAGTGGTGGTGATGTTGATGTCGAACCGTACCTAGATAGCCGAAACACAAAAGAATACGAACTACAACTCAAATTCTCAAAGCTCGAAGTGGCAACACATGTCAGAGTGCGAAACGGGTAAGCAATGGTGGTGGTATGCAGAAGTGGTGATGTTATATGGGTGGTAGGAGTGCGTATACGGAAATGTGGGGCGGTGGTGGTGACTAAAACGGAAAAAAAATTCGGTTTCATCAGTGTGGGTCAGACGTCCGCTGGCGGTCGGATGTCCGGTGCTTGGGTGAATCTCGAGCACGGGATGAACTGCTAGGGTTCTTGGGGGAGATGTGGAAATTCGTCAAATCCGGAGGATTTTGTGGATGGAAAGGGTGGAGACAAGGGTAAAAAACTAGATCCACTCAAAACAAAGCAAATCCACGGATCAAATCCAACAAAATTTCAACACACCAACAAATCACAAAAAAAATTGGGGCAATTTTTGTGGAGAATTTTCGAATTAGGATGAAAAACAACAAAAACTAGGCTAGAAACACAACAGGGAGGCTCCGAAATCGTGATCAACATGGCTCTAGATACCAAGATGATGTAGGGTGAAGCCCTATACGGCCAATCTTTCACGAAAGGAGCGGATCCCGCGAAGAACACGAGGAACACGAGGGGGAAAACACAAGGGGAAACACAAGAGGAAACACTAAACCAACACAAATAAGTCACACATGTGCTAGATCCTCGAGTACATAAGGAAAGATACACGATCCAAGGACAACTAAGGACGATACAAGGGTAGCCGGTCTTCTCCGTGAGGAGGTCTTGAGTTCTTCCCTAAAAGGGGTCTTGAATCCACTTGGGGGATCTTCTCCGGTGGAGGCTCGAATCTCCGAGGAGAAGGTATCCAAGTGGATGAGCAAAGCTCTCACACAAAATATGAGCTAATCCTTTGCTAACCCTAGCTAGGATGAATAGGAGGTCTATTTATAGTCTTAGTGCAAAAGGGGGCGAAGTGGGGGGTACATGGGGTACGGCCCAACACATGGCAGCGCACAGGCGCCGGTCGTCCGACAGGTACCGGATGTCCGGTGGCTAGCGAGGGTCCGGTCGTCCGGTACTTGTCGGACGTCCGGCGTTTTGGCTCGGTTGAGGTGGCGCCGGATTTCCGGGGACGGTCGGATGCCCGGACGCTGGAGTGTGTCGGACGTCTGGGACTTGTTGGACGTCCGCTCATTTTGGCTCAGGCGCGGGATCGTCGGTCGTCCGGTCCGGGCCGGTCGTCCGGTGGGTCTTCAGGCGTCGGACGTCCGGTCCCGACCGGTCGTCCGGTGGTTGGAGCTTCTTCTCTTGGTCCTTGTGCTTGGCATCCTCGCTAGCTCGTTCGTTGGATGTGGTGGCTCCGTGGCTTTCCTCTAAGTACCTGATCATGCATAGCACACACGTTGGAGGTAGTAGCCATGTCTCACATGTAGAAAGTGAAGGTTCGGAGAGGAGCGAGTTCACCTTGTGTCCAATGGCGTATGTTCGAGGTCTCGTCATATGTCCTCTTGGGGCTTGGAGGGTAGTCGGAGTGTACATGGGGATGAACGTGGGATGCTCCGCGTCGCTCTCTAGCTCTCCAGCTTATTGCCCATTTGAAAGAAAATAAGAGACGCCTCCAGCTTAATTATGGCTCCTCATCGGTCAACGTACCAATAAGCTTATTTCATCTTGCGTTGGTCATTCTACCTACTAAAATTGAGTAGTTAAGAATGTAGGAATACCTGGAGCACTGTGAGGTCAGCTAACAGCAGGTTCCACTAAAATTGAGGTTTGTGCTTCCGTTTGCACAAATAGACACCATATGGAGATAGACAACCCTGTTTGCACAAATATGTAATAGGGTTATTTAAGCAATGTCATTTTCTTGTAGCGGCATATGATTAACAACAGCTAGCATCTCATATGTTATCAATGGCATTATAGTGACAATATGAAGAAGTGCCATTATCTAAGAAGAGCCATCACATCAAATCAACACTAGCACTAGATTAACGGGGGCTTACATTAACATGCATAACAATTGTGTTATGACTATGTGATAACAAGGGCATGTGCGGTTCAAGGGGTTTTAACGGGGATTAACAGGGATTGTGCGGGATTAAATCATGTACAAGCCAAATTCCCCTCCATTGCTCTCCAAACCCCTTGGGAGGAGGTTGAACCGAACATTAGAACCAGCCTAAGACTAACCACAGTGGGAGTAACTTAATTTCATACGGTATCATAATATGATACTCAACCCTCTCTTTCTTCATTTAATTCTACACCACCTCATCAAATTTGCCTACTGGTTGGCATGCATGATACTACTTATGATACTCCCATTACAACTATCTTGGTAGAATTAATATACATAATATAAATGGTTGCCACCCGATCTCTTTGTCCTCCTCCCGCATCCGGCTGAAGAAGAATCGTGCAAGACACCGGCTGTATTCGCCGGTGTCACCTCGGCGGTGGCCTTCATGGGATACAATCGGCGACGGCCTCCCGTGTTCTACTTCTCCTCGATGATGGCGGCGGGCGGGGACATGCTGGCCGTCACCTCATCGACATCCGCGTAGCCGCGTCACCTCGTCGACATCCGTGGCGGCTTCTTTCTCTACCTGCATGGCGCGGCTACGCGCGCGTCGATGGCGGATGGCGTAGTCGCAGACACGGGCAACGTTGTATGACGCGGCGGCATCGAGGGCAGTGATGATGCCCGTGCTGCCGTGCTCCCCGACAAGCCGGCATGGAGCAAGTCGGCACTCTTCCTCGAGTTGTATTGGAGCGGCCAGTTGCAGAACCACGCGCTGGCTTAGTGCGGCAACTGCCTCCGACGGGCTAGGCGAGGTAGGTGGAGCAGCGAGCAGCCTTGCTCGTAACTGTCGGGCTTGGCAGGCCACCCAGATGGCTTTTATGCCGGAGAATTTCTCTTCCTGCTCGTCAGATGCCGCTGAAAGAGTGGAAAAAATGGTGGAAGGAGGAGCTTGGCCGGCATCCTGCTCCTGAACGGACATGTGTGGCCGGAATGGGTTTCTCGCATTCCACGCGGGTTTCTATATCTATACTCCTATCTAGTGTATTAATATGAAGGGATACAAACCGTTGGATCTTTGTAATCCGACGGCTCACACTCAATTGGTTTAGATAGAGGACTATCTGGCCACATATAGACCGTCAGATGGAGTAATTGGATGGCCCATGGTGGAGGAATTTGCGTGCACATCTTCGCTGGCAGACTGCCACTGCAATAGAGAGTACGTGCAGGTTTGTGATTCTTCTGCCGAACAGAGCGTCCAAGAAATCTATTGATATAGGGTGGAACCCTAAGTGGAGATCTTTCATGAATTGGAGGGGGAATCCCCAAGAACAAGAAGAACACAAGAGGGAAAACAAGAGGAAACACTCAATTGACTAGATCCAATCACACATATGCTAGATCCAAGAACATACAAGAGGTCACAATGATCCAAGAACAACAAAGGAAAGATACAAGATACTAGTTCATCCCAATCCTATGAGGAGAGAGGTCTTGATGATCCTATGATGGGGATCCTTCCCACATGTGGGGTCTTGATATTGGTCACTCCAAAAGGAGGTCTTGATCTCCCAGTGGAGTGGATCCATGGAGCAAAGCTCTCATATGTCTATCATATCCTCTTCTAACCCTAACAAATGGTCTAGGTACAGAATATATAGGTGGCTGGGGGTGAGGGATGAGGTGGGTGAAGAGGAGGCCCAAACAGCAATCACAGCCGTCCATCCTATAGGGCCCGTGCGCACGGGGTGCTCCAGCGCCAGCTCTCTATGTAGCCCGTGCGCACGGGGTCTTCGAGGCCCGTGGGCACGGGGTCGACTGGGAGGTACATAGATGATCTTCGTGCACTCCTCCTTCTTCTTCGTGGCCTCGGGGTCCTTCTCCTTGGCCTCCGGTAAGGTCCTTAGCTGCTTGGCGGCGGTCGCCCTCGTACCTAATGATGCACAACGTTCGGTGGTGAGGTAGCGACCAAGTCCCATAGATATTCATGTAAATCTTGAAGAGGAGCGGGTTCACCTTAAGTCCGGTAGGTCCGCTTGGGGCTTGATGTGCTATGAAGGTGTACATGGAGATGAACGTAGGATGCTCCGCATCATCTCCCCCCTTGGGAGAGATCCGACCTCAGATCGTGCTCCTCATCACCATGGAAACAGTTGTCGTCGACGGACTTGAAGTTGGACGGAGTTGAAGACATGGTGCAATCCAAGTACTCCAAAGTGTCTCCGTAGTGGTAGACATGCAAAAAGAGCAAACACAAGCGACACTCGGAAATACAATGGTTAGCGCACACAAAGTGTCCATCAAATAAGCATAAGTCCGTGCGGCAAGATTGTTCGTGACAAAGCGCATGAAGCTTATCAAGATGATGTAAAATGACATGTAAAGCATTCATGGGAGGAAAAGCATTCATTGTGCACACAAATGTATTGTGAATATGATCAATGCAACCATGATGCAAAATGATGTCATAGTGAGACAGTTTATCAACAACATGAATATGGTAATGTATGCTTAATATGAATGAGTTATCATGCAAGTGATGGTAGGAAATATGATCATGATGTATGAATATGCCATCAAGCAAGATCACAACAAATTTGCTAAGGAAATGCACAAGCTCATATATCATGGATGACATGGAAATAGGTGCAACAAGGCAATCATAATGTGAGTCAATCCATGCATAAGATGCAAATTTGTCATGTGTATGATATGTCCATCGAGCATGACATGTGTGAACGCAATCAACAAATATGGAGGTGTTTGTATACCAATGCTCGATGTCGTGACATGAGTGGAGGTTCGTAGGTGCATCCAATAAGTCCGAGCGCTCCTCAACTTGAAGGTTCATGGGTTCCATCTCCAATGTCGGTCCTCCATCCCATAGATGTAACATGTAGACAAGAAGAAGGAAACAACAATGAAAGAGTGACCCATCCAATATGCATATTTGAGGATGGCTCAAAGGGAAGGAGTTCACCTTTAGGAGATTCTCGCAAATGTTGGTGTTGCACATCGTGTATGCCTTCACATGACCAAATTGTCTCATGACGGTATCGCCTTGTGAATGCTTCAACATGAAATAACATGACAAACACTCGAAAAAACAAATGAGGTTAGCGGAGATGCAAAAGCTATCATTCGTGTGGTAAAATACCCAACAAGTGGATGCATCATGCTCATCATAAGAAAGTACAAGGGAGCATTTCATAGTATGGAGGCATATGATGATGCGAGGACAACCAAATACAATAGGCTCAATCAAGCAAGCATGCATCACAAGTAAAGTGTCCAAGTCTCCATGATCAATAAGCATAGATGCAACAATTAGAGGCAAGCGACAATGAACAAAATATATCATGTGAGAGGCATGAACATATACGTCATCAACCCAAGAAAGCAAGGAAGAATGGAACATGGGTGATGCGACAAAGCAAGCAATCATGTGAATCAGGGCAAGCAAGCTCGTATTGCGAAGATGCAACATACTAGAAAGAATCATGTCAAGTATGTCATGTGTGCAAATGGTGGGCATGAATAATGCACAAGACATATCACAAGCATGAAAGGAGGATATGAGCAAAATAGCATCAATAGCATGAGGCACATGATAAACATGGTAATAGCAACAAGGATCTCCACCAAGCATGCAAATACACATAGGAATAACATAATTGTGAATCATGGGTAGATGCAAGCAAGGGTCACAATTGCATGGCAAAGGCATAGAAGAAAGCATAGCATGCAAAGTGAACACGGTAAAATGAGCAAGAAGCGAGAAGCGGTATGTAGCCCATAGCCATGTGAGAGCCAAGTGAAAGAGATGCATGTAGTCGTTGCACGAAGAGAGTGGTGGAAAGGATAGTTCACGGGATCCCAAGTCATCTTTGCTCTCAAGAGCTCGTTTCGTCAACTCTTGGGATTGAGAGGTTGAAGAGTATACGTGAGTACCTACACAAAACAAAGACAAAGGGAAAATTGTGTGTGCGTGGTAGATGTACACATCATCCATCATGATGCGCACGTGCTTGTGTTGGTTGGCACAAAATAGCCAATGCTCAAATAAATGAGATGCGTGATATAGAAACATGTCATCTATCATGATAGGTTTGTTGTTATGTATAGCATAATGGAGACTCAAATTGTGTAATGCATCACAAGAAATATGTCGAGCATTGTTATTCATGGAATGCATACAGTGCAAGCAATTATGAGAATCATGCAATGTATGGAATGCATCAAAATCTCCTAATATGTATGAGGAAACTATGGGGGTCTCCTCATGAGCATTAATGGAAACATCACATGGAGAATATTGACAACATTCAAAACAATGCATATTTGGAGCAATGTGATCATGGCATGGCATAGTAGATGAATTGCGCAAATCATGTAAAGGAAGCATGGCAATATCATCACATGAGAAACAAAAGCCAATGACCATCATCTCATCATCTATGCCATAAGTGCAAATGGGATTGATTTTAATGGGGCATGCATAGTTACTATGTTGAGATTGAAATGATGCAATATGGGATATCTCACTCATAGCATATGACAAGGTTAATGGATTGTCAAACTGATGTGACGAAAAGAATTTTCACATGATATCCTATGGAGCATAGCATCACAACTAGGCAACTCAACATGCTCATCATCATATTTATCATAAATAGGTAAGTGATGACATGAAGAAGTCGCACTAGCATGAAGCATGGGTATAGGTGTGTCAACATCATGCAAGCAATCATTCATAAAATAGTCCACTAGTGGGACAAGAGAAGAACCATCACCTATGTTACCTTTGGAGCATCGCTCATGTGTTGTAGGTGAGGTGTGGAAGACCGAGTCGTGGTCATCTTCATCTTGATGGAACTATGTGGGGGTGCATCATCATCCACCATGGCCATCGTCATCTCCATTGGAGGTATGGACTCGTCGAGGATAAGCGTGTCATCGTGTAGGAGACCTAGCACCAAAGAAGAAAACACACCAGGAGTAGAGGTTAAGTCATTAGAAATCAAAGTGGCCTCACATGCCACTTCAACTACGTCACTCACTAAGTGTTGTGGCTCACGCACTCCCTCTTTGATGCTCTCACTCATATGGTTGGTGGAGTCACTCAAATGGCTCTCAACCTCACATAGGATGTGTGGCATGCTCTCATGTGTGGGGCTAGTGGTGGTCACACGCATCCTCTCATAGGAAATGCTCTCAATGTCATGTGTGGTGGAGTCACTCATGTCACTCATGTGGTGTTGGATCTCCTCACATGGCAATTGGGGCATCTCGTCACATGTGGGTGTCGGAGAGATGTAGGTGCAAATGTCTCCATGCTCAATCATGTCATGGTCGTAGCCGTGGATGAAGGCCGAAGATGGCACATCATCACTCTCCTCCAAGACCAAAGATAAGGTCTCATGAGCGGTCTCGTAGCTTGACTCGGAGTATGAGTCCAATATGGGCGCCGTCTTCATGTTGTTGAAGAGGTTCGTGCTCGTCGCCGTGGTCGAAGGGGATGGCCCTAGCTCGACCTTCTTGTCGCCATCTTGTTGTAGGAGGCCCAAATGATGTGGCACCTCATAGCTCGTCTCCATGACCGAAGGGAAATTCCCATGCTCGGCCATCTTCCTTGAGGGGCTTCCGAAGATGGAAGTGTCTCCCTTGCTCGTAGTTGGGCGCCTTGTAGTTGAAGATGTTGATGTAGGCGAACTCATGGAAAGTAGGTGAAGATGCCCTACGCCCGAAGGTGAAGATGCCGAAGTGGTTGTTGTAGCCGTAGGGTGCTCTTGGTGGTGCTTGTCTCGCGATCTTCTCTTATGCTCATGAAGCTTGGATTTGGTGTGAAGTAGGGCTTGTTCGGACTTGTACGTTTGTGCGTGTTGAGCATCTTCATTGATGATGTTGTTGTCGTGCTTGATCTCGTAGTAGATGTCGTTCGTCGTCGTTGTGCACATGATGCTTGGAGGTGACATGCCCTTCATGACGAGATGGATCATGAACGTGATGGTGGTCGCCATGGAGATGTGGACGTGGACGACTTGCGCTTGTGTCGCTTGGGCGCTCCGAAGAGGATCGATGTGCTTGCCACCGCCTTGAAGATGACGAAGGGGAAGTAGACTTGATCAAGGCCCGAATCTCCTCCATCCTTGCATCTTGCTCCTCCTTTTGTGCGGAAAGCTTGTTGTCGATGTAGTCCCTTTTCCTCGCTTCGGAGTGGCAAATGTCAATGGAGAGGTTCTCGATGCGCTCTCGCAATCTTGTGTAACATCCCAAAATTCTAAATTCTGGAATGTTATAAACACATAGATAGATCGATCGATTGATTGTTTGATTGATTGCGTGAATTGAGTGAAATTCAAATTCTTTTTGAAAGTTAAATGAGAGGGAATAAAAGGACTTTCCCAAACTTTCATATTGGTTTTCTGATCTTCGTGAATTCAAATTCTTTTCAACGCAAAACCCTGGAGAGAAGATGGCATGACTTCTTCCATTTATTTAAATGACAAGGGGTGTTGAAAATATTTGAATTTCATTTGAAAATATTTCCAATTCAGAAACTTTAAGCAACTCAATGATTTTCACGAGAGAAGATAAAATGACTTCTTCAAATTATGAAATATGAGTTGGGAGTTTCAAAGAATTAAATTCAAAGTTCTTTTGAATTTATTTTTCAAATTGGAATACATTAGATCATCATGCATATCTTATTTTCTTGCTTTTTGGTCGATCCTAGAAATTTCACGCAGCTCAAGGACCTTCGGAGAGAGTTGGAGATTTCGTTATTTTCTTATTTGAGAGTTTTCTCGAATTGGAAAAGAGGATCATTTGATTTATTTATTTCATCTTCAATTATTTTTCCGTTATCAAAAAAATATGAGAGAGGGAATAATATGACTTTCCCAAATATAGGAAAAATGAAGATTTAATAAATAGATCAAATTTCGTTTTCCGGTGTTTGTTTGTTTTTCTTTGGATAGGGAAAAATGCGCGTTTTTGAAAATTTTATTTTAGGCCCGGAGAAAAGTTCATTTTGTTCGACTCATTTTTAGGAGTCGGGGAAAATTTACTTTATTAGTTTTGGAGTCCGGTAGATTTTGTTTTTCTGTGTTTTTCCGAGCACGGAACCGTTTTAAAAAAAAAGAAAAAAAAACTCAGCGCCTTGGGCCAAAGGCCCAAGCTGCCGGCCGGCCAGCCAAGGCCAAGGCCATCGCCGCACCGCGCGCGTGCCCAGGCTCCAGGAGCCGCCGCCGTTGTCTTTTGGAAGTCCTAGTAGGACTTTTGTCCTACTTTCGTTTATTCCGTTTCTTTTTCTAGATCTTTCCTATTTCTAGTCTATTTCTTGTCCCCTACCCCAAGTCTCCTCACCCCTCCCCAATATAAATACTCTCACACCCCCCTCTAAATCATCAAACCCAAAAGCCCCAAGCCTCCGCCGCCCTGCGTCACCGCCGCCACCGCACCTTGCCGCGCCGCCGCCGCCCTGCGTCACCGCCGCCGCCGCACCTTGCCGCGCCACCGCCGCCGTGCGTCACCGCCGCCACCGCACCTTGCCGCGCCGCCGCCGCCCTGCGTCACCGCCGCCGCCGCACCTTGCCGCGCCGCCGCCGCCCTGCGTCACCGCCGCCGCACCTTATGCACCGCCGCCGCCGCCCAACGCCGCCGTCGCCGCCGTTCGCCGGAGGTACCGCGCCGCGTCTCTTCTTTCCCTCAGTTCGGTTTTTCCTATAAATCGTTCCGATTCTTTTCTTCTCCACCGATTCATTTTTCTTTCCGGTTCTTCGCTAAACCGTTCTGGTTTTCTAGATCGGTTTTCGTTTCGGTTTTCTTCTCCGAAACCCTAGATCGGATTCGTTTTCTTTTCCGATTTAGTTGCCTTGGACCGTTCGCTGGACCGTTCGTCCTAACGAACATGATCACCGGATTCTTCTAGGTTAACGAACGTCCGTTCGTTTAACCGTTCTTCTTTTTCTTCTCGTCGGATTTATTCCGCGATCGCGATCTCAGATCCGATCTTCGTTCTAGTTTATCTTCTCGCTCGTTTATCGGAATCAGGTGATTCAAGCGCCTGGAGTTTCGTCTCGAAACCGCCGTTCCGTCTAATCAACTTGAACAAGCTTTTGCTACAGTAAAATTTGACCTAGTCTCAACTTGCTAGAACCGAGTTGTTTTTCTTTCGTCGTTTGTTCGGTTCGTTCTTCCTTTGCAACCGGAGTTCTTAAGTTGAACTTTCTGGTTCGTTCTCTTGTTCGAGTTTTACCTGTGTATTAGATGAGTACTTATTGTGTGGTTACTATTGTTTGCTTACGATAGATTGACCGGAGTGTGACGAGTAGATCTATCACGAGTTTTGAGTGCGAATCATCTTCATCAACATTGCAGGCAAGTTCACACTTTGATCATACCTTTTCTACAACCCATGTTTTATTGCATTAGATCAATCCTCACACATTGCATGATTAGGATCTAATTAAATTGTGGGATGGGAAGTAGATGAGGTAGTACCTATTACCTGTATTACTATGAAACCTTTGGGAGTTACTTCTACGTTTGCTTATTATTATGCCTTGCTATGCTAGTAGACGTGGATTGGGTGAGTGATATCCATGACAGATGTGAGTTGATAATTTTAATGGTTTATCTAAGGTGGCAACTTAAACACACATCTGGGTGGATTGAGGCACCTGATGTCTATCAGGACTTGCCTGTTTTTTTTTGGACCGCCACCCAGGCTCAAAGGGATCATAAGATCTTTCATGCTAGAAACTTCCGTGTGCAGCCACATGCTACTATGGGCTCTGGCATAGTTGACTAAGTTGTGCGAACTCTTACGGGGTGGACTAGCAGATGTAGGGGATGTAGGTGTACCGGTCTACCCCACATGTAAGGTGCTAGTGCTTCTGAAAGACTATGTCTCGGTCATCCGTTTCTCAAACACCATGTAGTGCGAGAAAACAAACGGAGGCGATCGAGTCATGTGGGGAAAAGTGCGCAAACCTCTGCAGAGTAACAAACTAATCATGATTAGCCGTGTCCCCGGTTATGGACAACTTGAGTATCTAGTACTTGAATATCATTGTGAATCTCAACATGTTACTTCTAATTAATGTTGTTGGGTTTTAATTATTTTTAATTGGGATTGAGAATGCTGTCAACCATTCTCAATGTTCAACAACCACCATGATAGTAATTAAATTTATTCCTTTGCAGTAGGGAAAAAATTGGCTTTACGCAAAAACCTTATAACCATAGAGCTTTTCCACCAGCCAAATATGCATATAGTGATAGCCATTGTTCATCATTCTCTATGGTGTGAATTTGCCAGTACATTCAATGTACTGACCCGTTTCGGGCTGCAACGTCTCATGTTGCAGGTTTCTTACGACGAGTAAGTGTTACGTTAGGGTTACGATTTCTACACTCAACTTTGTCGTTGGTGTTGATGGGAATCCACAACCTTGTTGCTTCCGCTATATTGGATTGAGGTAATAGTATTTACGTTACTTTATACATGTGATTTACCTCTGTTATAAATCCTTCGAGTACTGTATGTGTCAGCATACTGATCCAGGGATGACACATAAGCATAGAGACTTGATCCATTCGGGTCGGGTCGCTACAAGATGGTATCAGAGCACATGTTGGCTGTAGGACGTGACCCTTGAAACTGGCAAGCCCATAGCAAAGATTTTTCTCTACAACTTTCCTCTTTCAAAAAAGATCTTTTACCTCTTTTCTCTTCTAAGCTTATTCAAAAATTCCCTTTAGTGAGACCATACCCCTTTCCCCTTTTGACCATTCGAAGATTCGACGGATGAGACCACTCCAAGAAGTACAGGATATCAGACCAGTAAGACCATTCGGAATGAAGAGGATTTTACCATACATTATGATAATGGAAACTACAGCTGTTGAAGACCGAAGACAAGTAGAATTGAAGGCTCTGAAGAATCCCCAGATTTGTATGACCTAGGAATGCTACCCCTATGGAACTTGGCAGACTATGGAAGTTGTCAATAACCGAGATCAGGGTGTATCGGAGAAAGACTGAAACAAGGAGTATGAGAACTCGAAGTTTTGTCAAAGAAACCCTAAGGCAAGAGATATCAACTGTGGAGAGATAGCTCATGGAAATGACAAGGGCAGAAACCCGGTTATCCGTGATGTCATCACCATTGATACTGTGGTCACCGAGCTGAGCTAAGCATGCATATGCATGGAAGGATTAAATGGTAGAAGGCTGATGGAGCACCTATTAGTAAGATGAAGTTTTAACCTTAGCCGGTGTATCACCAGGATCTGGAGTGTTACGTCAAGAAGTTAAGATGGAGCTACACAAAGCCGTATTTTGACAAGGAGAATTTCGTGAAGAACTTAGACGCGAAAGTAGCCAAGCTGGAGGAGCTACAACCTCGAGATACCGGAGATTTGTCAGGAACTGAAGGACAGTAGGACCATGGTTCATGTGAAGGATGTTGAAACCAAAAGTTTGAAATGCAACTCCGGAATATTAAAAGATGTCACGAGAGATTTCGCATCAACAGAGATTGATCTGGCGAAAGAACTTGAGAAGACAAGCATGATCGGAAGAAGCCATTGGAGGCATGAACAAGACTTGAAGACTTTGGCGACGTTGACCTTAGAAGACCAAACCCCTGTTATGCACCTACGTTAGATGCGATGAATGTGAGCTGTCATTGTTTGATGTTTTCCCGACAGCCACAAATAAAATCTGTCTTTTCAAAACTGTTGTTTGCATTTTGTGTATCCCTCTCTATCCCTCTTATCTCACCCCAAACCCATGGACCCAATAGCGGATGAATGAAGATGAGCTTGTATTTTCTAGACCGATGAGTCAATTGGAGACAGACCGATGGATTCAGAACATGGAGGATCACATGGAGAACAACCCTATAGTCGGAAAGGATATGGCCGAGCATGCTCTTCAATGCTTTGAAAGAGGTGCTGCTACTTGGTGGAGGATGTACCAAACCATCAATGGATGGCAAGGAGTAACCACTTGGAAAGAATTTAAGTTGACTTTGCCAAAGTCTCGGTTTGTGTCCCAGAAGTTGAAGCCTTATGGAAAGGATATGAAGAAACCTTGTGCATGCAAGATTTGTGGAGAAATCGGACACACCCATAAAGAACACAAGGATGAATGCCCTAATTGTGAAGGAAGTCACCCAGCTGAATCATGCCCAACTAGGCAGGTCACTTGTTTCTTGTGTGAAGGGACTACCCACTACCCTGCTCAGTGTCACATTTACCCCTTGGTACAAAGAACCATCCAGCAGAAGAAAGAAGTACCGAGAGGAGCCCTTATGGAAAGTTTAGAAGAACCTGTGATGAAGGAAGATGTGGAGGACACACCCAAAGAGGAACCAATTAAACCCTGCACTAAGTCTTGCTATTCATGTGGAGAAGAAGGACACATCTCCCAAAATTGTATGAATGGGGATCTAGTAGAATTCCCGACAGAGGAAGTAGAATATGACCCACAGGAAATAGAAGCCATGATTGGAATGGAAAGGACTAGGAAAAGAGACCGATTGGAGCCCAGGAGGAACCTGAGTCATATCATCTGTTACAAATGCAAGGAGTCAGGGCACTACCTCAGCAATTGCCCACAAATGGAGCCAAGGACCCAAGTAGGCTATATAATCACAAGGAAACCTCGAATCTTCCCAGAAGTAATATGTTTCCGTTGTAATGAAGCAGGGCACTTTGCCAGAGATTGTCCGAAGGAGAAGGAGACTTGTGATAAATAGTTGAGTTTGTAACAGAAGAAATATAGTCGTAGTAGTGAGGACATTTTCTTTTATATTAAGGTGTTGAGTTGAGACATGTAATGGAGAAGCGAGAGATTGTAAACATTTGAGAATGAATAAAGTAGCATCGTTGGTACTGATATGGATTTTATGAGTTGTTACTCTATGAAGAAGGATTTTGACCATTTTGAGGATATGAGAAATATGGTCTATGGAAGATTTGTGCATTTTAAGGGTGGTAGTACCCTGTAAGAACCGTTGACCCCTGGAAAAGATAAGGATACTCCACTAAGTGGATTTCAGACAAAATGAATACGAGTTTTGTCTCGGTATGTGTGATACCCCAAGAGTATGTGGGATGAAGTTGGAGACCGACAGTTGTTTGGACCAAAGGTGATCAAAGGAGTCAAAAGAGAATGTTAAGTTTATTCGAAATCGACTGAAGGTAGCTCAGTCCAGGCAGAAGAGTTATGCAGACTTAGAAACACAAGGAGGTAGTCTATGAAATTGGAGATAGAGCATGTCTTCATGTGTTCCCTCTGCGAGGAGTTAAACGGATTGGAGTTAAGGGACAGTTAGCCCCGAGATTTGTAGGACCATACCGAGTTTTGGAGCGTATGAGAGAAGTGGCCAACAAGTTGGAGTTACCCGAAGGACTGTCAGGAGTTCAAGATGTGTTTCACGTTTCTCAGTTGAAGAAGTGCCATGCAGAGATGTCCAATATTCCCCTGTAAGGACGCTTGACCCTGGAAAGGATAATGATGTGGAATATGGACTCCATAAGTATAAGTTTTTATCTCGGTATGAGGGATACCCCGAGGATGAAGAAATAAATTACTATTGGATATAAAGGAGGTATGATGTCGGAAATATGGATCAATGGAAACTCCATGATGAGTCAGAGTAATCATGTCCTAATATTGGTGCCAATGGAAGGAAGGAAGATGATACAATTGGATGGATTTAAGAATACTAGGAAGTTGGAAGTTGGAATAATGAACAGTTGCCCGATGATAAGTTCAAGGACTACAAGTGATGAGATGTGCCATAACCCACAGGCCCCAGGACCTGCCAAGAAGCAAGCACCCTCTTGCTGAAGGAAAAACCCTGGAAGTGGATATACCTTTGTCGACAGACGATTTTATAAGAGTAACGCAAAACCTGAGAGTTGTGAAGGAACGATAGATGTTTGTCTGGCTTGCAGAATCAATGGATTATCCGAACCTTGGTTCGTTGACAAGAGAAATTCTGCAATGCTTGTGAGGATGACCGAGTGTTAGAATGCGAGATTCGCTAAACCGTATACAAGGTAATGATTTGGGTGCGGGATGGATTGATCACCATACCGACTTACTCTTATTATTCGCCTTGCTATATGGGATGGTAAATCTGAGTGACTTGCCTATAGTAGAGAGACGATGATATAAAACCTTGTTTAAGCCTTAGAATGGTATAGGTATTTTTCCCCTGTACAAGGCAGCTTTTGCCAACCGTAGGTTATACGGTGAGGATCAACCCAGACCCATTTCCTGCAGGAGAAACCATAAATTGTTGACCACCATGAGATATCGATAGTTGTTTAGTTTTGGCGCCAGACCCGTCAGTTAAGAAGACCCAGTCTCGGAAGAACCTTACCTAGATGAAAGACAGAAGAATTGAGGAAAAGGTTATGCCACTACCGGAAGAGCTCGGAGAAGGAATTTTCTCGAGGATCTGAGAAGACCGACACTGTCAAGGATAAGGATGGAGTATATGAGTTTTGATGGAACTGTAACCATGCTTCTAAGGGTGGTAGCACCCTGGACCCCTGTGACGATCGATGGAATTTTGAGGAGACCCCCAAACCCTAACCTATTTCTTTCTAGCCTCTCCGAATCTCGAGGACGAGATTCATTTTAAGGGTGGTAGGTTTGTAACATCCCAAAATTCTAAATTCTGGAATGTTATAAACACATAGATAGATCGATCGATTGATTGTTTGATTGATTGCGTGAATTGAGTGAAATTCGAATTCTTTTTGAAAGTTAAATGAGAGGGAATAAAAGGACTTTCCCAAACTTTCATATTGGTTTTTTGATCTTCGTGAATTCAAATTCTTTTCAACGCAAAACCCTGGAGAGAAGATGGCATGACTTCTTCCATTTATTTAAATGACAAGGGGTGTTGAAAATATTTGAATTTCATTTGAAAATATTTCTAATTCAGAAACTTTAAGCAACTCAATGATTTTCACGAGAGAAGATAAAATGACTTCTTCAAATTATGAAATATGAGTTGGGAGTTTCAAAGAATTAAATTCAAAGTTCTTTTGAATTTATTTTTCAAATTGGAATACATTAGATCATCATGCATATCTTATTTTCTTGCTTTTTGGTCGATCCTAGAAATTTCACGCAGCTCAAGGACCTTCGGAGAGAGTTGGAGATTTCGTTATTTTCTTATTTGAGAGTTTTCTCGAATTGGAAAAGAGGATCATTTGATTTATTTATTTCATCTTCAATTATTTTTCCGTTATCAAAAAAATATGAGAGAGGGAATAATATGACTTTCCCAAATATAGGAAAAATGAAGATTTAATAAATAGATCAAATTTCGTTTTCCGGTGTTTGTTTGTTTTTCTTTGGATAGGGAAAAATGCGCGTTTTTGAAAATTTTATTTTAGGCCCGGAGAAAAGTTCATTTTGTTCGACTCATTTTTAGGAGTCGGGGAAAATTTACTTTATTAGTTTTGGAGTCCGGTAGATTTTGTTTTTCTGTGTTTTTCCGAGCACGGAACCGTTTTAAAAAAAAAGAAAAAAAAACTCAGCGCCTTGGGCCAAAGGCCCAAGCTGCCGGCCGGCCAGCCAAGGCCAAGGCCATCGCCGCACCGCGCGCGTGCCCAGGCTCCAGGAGCCGCCGCCGTTGTCTTTTGGAAGTCCTAGTAGGACTTTTGTCCTACTTTCGTTTATTCCGTTTCTTTTTCTAGATCTTTCCTATTTCTAGTCTATTTCTTGTCCCCTACCCCAAGTCTCCTCACCCCTCCCCAATATAAATACTCTCACACCCCCCTCTAAATCATCAAACCCAAAAGCCCCAAGCCTCCGCCGCCCTGCGTCACCGCCGCCACCGCACCTTGCCGCGCCGCCGCCGCCCTGCGTCACCGCCGCCGCCGCACCTTGCCGCGCCACCGCCGCCCTGCGTCACCGCCGCCGCCGCACCTTGCCGCGCCGCCGCCGCCCTGCGTCACCGCCGCCGCACCTTATGCACCGCCGCCGCCGCCCAACGCCGCCGTCGCCGCCGTTCGCCGGAGGTACCGCGCCGCGTCTCTTCTTTCCCTCAGTTCGGTTTTTCCTATAAATCGTTCCGATTCTTTTCTTCTCCACCGATTCATTTTTCTTTCCGGTTCTTCGCTAAACCGTTCTGGTTTTCTAGATCGGTTTTCGTTTCGGTTTTCTTCTCCGAAACCCTAGATCGGATTCGTTTTCTTTTCCGATTTAGTTGCCTTGGACCGTTCGCTGGACCGTTCGTCCTAACGAACATGATCACCGGATTCTTCTAGGTTAACGAACGTCCGTTCGTTTAACCGTTCTTCTTTTTCTTCTCGTCGGATTTATTCCGCGATCGCGATCTCAGATCCGATCTTCGTTCTAGTTTATCTTCTCGCTCGTTTATCGGAATCAGGTGATTCAAGCGCCTGGAGTTTCGTCTCGAAACCGCCGTTCCGTCTAATCAACTTGAACAAGCTTTTGCTACAGTAAAATTTGACCTAGTCTCAACTTGCTAGAACCGAGTTGTTTTTCTTTCGTCGTTTGTTCGGTTCGTTCTTCCTTTGCAACCGGAGTTCTTAAGTTGAACTTTCTGGTTCGTTCTCTTGTTCGAGTTTTACCTGTGTATTAGATGAGTACTTATTGTGTGGTTACTATTGTTTGCTTACGATAGATTGACCGGAGTGTGACGAGTAGATCTATCACGAGTTTTGAGTGCGAATCATCTTCATCAACATTGCAGGCAAGTTCACACTTTGATCATACCTTTTCTACAACCCATGTTTTATTGCATTAGATCAATCCTCACACATTGCATGATTAGGATCTAATTAAATTGTGGGATGGGAAGTAGATGAGGTAGTACCTATTACCTGTATTACTATGAAACCTTTGGGAGTTACTTCTACGTTTGCTTATTATTATGCCTTGCTATGCTAGTAGACGTGGATTGGGTGAGTGATATCCATGACAGATGTGAGTTGATAATTTTAATGGTTTATCTAAGGTGGCAACTTAAACACACATCTGGGTGGATTGAGGCACCTGATGTCTATCAGGACTTGCCTGTTTTTTTTTTGGACCGCCACCCAGGCTCAAAGGGATCATAAGATCTTTCATGCTAGAAACTTCCGTGTGCAGCCACATGCTACTATGGGCTCTGGCATAGTTGACTAAGTTGTGCGAACTCTTACGGGGTGGACTAGCAGATGTAGGGGATGTAGGTGTACCGGTCTACCCCACATGTAAGGTGCTAGTGCTTCTGAAAGACTATGTCTCGGTCATCCGTTTCTCAAACACCATGTAGTGCGAGAAAACAAACGGAGGCGATCGAGTCATGTGGGGAAAAGTGCGCAAACCTCTGCAGAGTAACAAACTAATCATGATTAGCCGTGTCCCCGGTTATGGACAACTTGAGTATCTAGTACTTGAATATCATTGTGAATCTCAACATGTTACTTCTAATTAATGTTGTTGGGTTTTAATTATTTTTAATTGGGATTGAGAATGCTGTCAACCATTCTCAATGTTCAACAACCACCATGATAGTAATTAAATTTATTCCTTTGCAGTAGGGAAAAAATTGGCTTTACGCAAAAACCTTATAACCATAGAGCTTTTCCACCAGCCAAATATGCATATAGTGATAGCCATTGTTCATCATTCTCTATGGGTGTGAATTTGCCAGTACATTCAATGTACTGACCCGTTTCGGGCTGCAACGTCTCATGTTGCAGGTTTCTTACGACGAGTAAGTGTTACGTTAGGGTTACGATTTCTACACTCAACTTTGCCGTTGGTGTTGATGGGAATCCACAACCTTGTTGCTTCCGCTATATTGGATTGAGGTAATAGTATTTACGTTACTTTATACATGTGATTTACCTCTGTTATAAATCCTTCGAGTACTGTGTGTGTCAGCATACTGATCCAGGGATGACACATAAGCATAGAGACTTGATCCATTCGGGTTGGGTCGCTACATCTTGATTGTGTGCCTTGCATTTGTCGTTGTAGATCGAAGATTGACGCTTTGGTGATGTAGTTGTTCACGCCGTCGTTGTTGTCGAAGACCGGAGATGAAAATCCTTGCCTATCCATCATAAGACTCACGCAAATATGAGTGGAAGAAAGGAAAGAACTAGACCAATGTACCTTATCCAATGTTGAGGATGGATCAAAGATCACTCAATAATGTATCAAGGAAATAACACAATTGGTACCGGATCTTGTCAATTCTCACACCTACACAAATAAGGCTTATGGTGGAGCTCGGTGAGGATAGTGGCACAAAAATTTGATGCAAAATGTTAGCAAGAGTCAATAATGTTGGAAAATATTCACAAATTCGCAAGTGAAACAAGTAGACCAGTAGCAATATGTGGCACACGGAAACACACACATGGATAGATAAATGGGGTCGTGCAACCAAGGAATGAGCACAAAATGTGGAATCCATGGAAAACGCTCGTGTTGCATAACTCAAGAGAGACGCTAGCACGATTGCTCAAGATGATCCAAGATGATCGGATATGACAATCTTATGTGTAATGTGGTATGATGCTATGGCACTTGCTTACAAGCTCTTCGCTCTCTTTTCTTTTGCTTAAAAGCTTATTCTTCTTCTTTTTTGATATGGCCACTATGCGAAATGCACAAACCAAGATAGCAATTGTGTATATGCGGAACAATCTTGTGACACAAGAGATGATATGATGATACCAATATGATATGGTATGTATGCAATGGAAGGTGTAGATCACTAATGTGCGCAAGTAACGTTGCGGGAAATACTCAAATCGCTAGTCTCGATAGGCAAGTGACGCAAAAAGGGCTAGGGGTTATCAATGCAATTGCAAGGGGAATGTACAATGGTGTCGTCGAGGTTACCGTCCTTGAAGATGGTGAGTGGCGGTGTTCTTGATGTAGATACCAAGATGATGGAGACTCTTCCCTAAGTAGCCGAAACACCTTAGGAAACGACAAAAAACCATGAACTCAAAATCTCAAATGTCAAATGGCGGTAGCGGGATGCGGTGGTGGTGTTGCGGAAGCTCAATGGGAATTGTGAAATGCAATGATGGGTTATGCGAGTAGGCAATGCGGAAGAGGAAGGTAAGGTGGTGGACTATACACGGTGTCGGAGTTGGAAGCTTGGTCCCTAAGTAGCCGAAACACCTTAGGAGACACAACTCACAACACAAACAAAATTGGGTTAAGTTGGGGTGGAAGAAGTGTATGGTGTAAGCCTATGCGGGAGTTATGGTGGTGGTGGTGGTTGGTCAAGAAAAAAACGTCCCTAAGTAGCCGAAACACCTTAGGAGACTCGAATCGCTACTCAAGCAACCACAAATGCTATAAGGAACAAAATTGGTTAGGTTGCGGAAGTTTGTGGTGGTTATGCGGAGGTTGTGGTGGAAGCCCTAGGCAAAGATGCCAAAGTTCCAAAAAATTTATGGAGTCAAATGGTGATGGTACATATCTAGATGGATGGGGGATGTCAATAGCTACTCAACGAGCTAAAGAATGCGAAAATTGGACTCCGGATGTGGAAGTTATGGCCGAAACGGTGAAGCACTCGCGGCTGTCCTGGGGGGGGGTCGTGCGCACGGGGGTAGGAGCCCGTGGGCACGGGGTCCCGTGCGCACGGTACAGGTCCGTGGGCACGGGGTGTCCAGAGAGTTTTCGGGGGCCCGTGAGCACGGGGTCTGGGGTCCGTAGGCACGGGGTGCGCGGAAATTTCGCGATTTCTCGGCGGAAATTGGAGATTTCTTGGGCAAAATTGGGGAGATTTTGGGGATGGATTGTGGGGAAAAGATGGGGGAAAGCTAGATACACTTGAAACCAAGCAAATCCATGGATCAAATCCAACAAAATATCATCAAAACCAACAAATCACAAAAAAATTTGGGGCTATTTTTGGTGGGGAATTTTTGAATTTAGGACGAAATCAACAAAACTAGGCTAGAAAACAAAGAGGGGGGGCTCCAATTTCATGAGAAACCATGGCTCATGATACCAAAATGATATAGGGTGGAACCCTAAGTGGAGATCTTTCACAAATTGGAGGGGGAATCCCCAAGAACAAGAAGAACACAAGAGGGAAAACAAGAGGAAACACTCAATTGACTAGATCCAATCACACACATGCTAGATCCAAGAACATACAAGAGGTCACAATGATCCAAGAACAACAAAGGAAAGATACAAGATACTAGTTCATCCTAATCCTATGAGGAGAGAGGTCTTGATGATCCTATGATGGGGATCCTTCCCATATGTGGGGTCTTGATATTGGTCACTCCAAAAGGAGGTCTTGATCTCCTAGTGGAGTGGATCCATGGAGCAAAGCTCTCATATGTCTATCATATCCTTTGCTAACCCTAACAAATGGTCTAGGTACGGAATATATAGGTGGCTGGGGCTGAGAGACGAGGTGGATGAAGAGGAGGCCCAAACAGAAATCACATCCGTCCATCCTGTAGGGCCAGTGCGCACGGGGTAAGTTGGGCCTGTGCGCACGGGGGTCCTGTGGGCACGGTACAGGCCCGTGCGCACGGGCTGCTCCGGCGCCAGCTCTCTGTGTAGCCCGTGTGAACGGGGTCTTCGAGGCCTGTGGGCACGGGGTCGCCTGGGAGGTACAGAGATGATCTTCGTGCACTCCTCCTTCTTCCTTGTGGCCTTGGGGTCCTTCTCCTTGGCCTCCGGGAAGCTCCTTAGCTGATTGGCGGCGGTCGCCCTTGTACCTAATGATGCACAACGTTCCGTGGTGAGGTAGCGACCAAGTCCCATAGATATTCATGTAAATCTTGAAGAGGAGCGGGTTCACCTTAAGTCCGGTAGGTCCGCTTGGGGCTTGATCTGCTATGAAGGTGTACATGGAGATGAATGTAGGATGCTCCGCATCATCTATGGTAGGCTCTCATGAGAGTGCTACCCTACAGTACTACTAGCAAGCCATTCCACCGTGCAAACTGCAACACGTGATGGGAGAGAGAGGGAGAAGTGCATGCAGCAGTGCAGGCATGGCAAGGGCAAAATGTTAACTGGAGAGATTTTATTTAGTACAAATAGTCAGAAGCTTAATACTACTATTCACTAGCTTCTTTTTTCAATTGACTGGTCCGCCTGGTTATCAGATTACAAACGCAAATAAAGTGAAAGCTTAATATGTGTAGTAATTAAATAGCTTATTACCTTCTCTTATAAATTAATTTTATAAATATGATCCAGGTTTTTCCATTGTCTCCGCTAATAATCCCTAAATCCACACGCGCATGGCACGTGCCATGGACTAGCAAATGTAGGTCTTTGAATGTGGCGAGGAGGCGGGTACAATTGGGAGTGCAGCGGGCGGCGCCCTGGGCCAAAGTGGGCTGGTGGACTAGCTTTGGCTATAGTATATTGTACTAGGTTAGTAGGTGACCTTGAGCTTGGCTCTTTGCCTCTTCCGGAAGTCAAACAATAATGATGGTACTACGGTAGTATTGTACTACTTCTGGCAATCTGACACCAAATGAACTTCTGCACGTCCACCGCTTGTAAGCAAACGTTTCTCCTCGTGCTGCGAGCCACCACGCACACGTTGGCGAAGGATAAGGCGTAGTAAGCAAGCTTCTCGTCGTTCTGCGAGTTGACAGGACACATCAAAGTTATTTAGTACTCTCTCCAAAAAGGGCCGACCATTTCCATGGCTACCATCCCATGCTCCATCATTGAGTACATGCACTATTCACGTGCCATCGAGGAGAAAAAATATTGCATAGTACTAGGTGCCATCGAAGTGCATGACTCACTTACGCACTGCTTATCTCTATTTTCTTGCATGACACATCCACCTTGATGCTAGATGTCCCGCGTGTTGGCAAAAGGATGAACAAAGCTCACGTAAAAAAGTGGATGAACATATATCCCCGACAACCGAGAAAGAGCAAGGAACCTCGCAGTGGAGCGTCTGCACTCATAATATTTTATATTATTCAGTGATATAAAATCAACCAAATCTCTCCACATTCCTATACCATTCTATAGTGTGAGAATAACTTTGAATGTTACCTCCGTGGGACACCTAGTTATAGTATATCCATCAGCCCGTGTCGCTTCTCGCTCCTCATCCTTATAGCCTGCCGACTGTACCTTATATACACTTGCTCTTTGAGCAAAGGCCTCCCTAAGCACGCATTAATTTCCTGGACATGCTTCTTTCTACTCAATGTTGCGTGCACTTTGAGCCTGTTGGCAACTTCACTGTTGGCTTGCTGGCTCATCTTGCAATTGACGCTAACACATTGCAACACTCCTGCAAGGCCCAGAGGTTAATTTGAGAACAAGTACCTCGAGGTTAATTTGACAGACATGCCTTATAGGTTGACAGAAGTCATAGCACTTTTTTGGAAAGATGTCGTGAAGTAACATGATAGACCTTCTTTCAAGCCAATTATCATGTCTTCAAAAAACAAAAATTATCAAAAAGTAACGCGATAGACCTTCGATTAACATGTGTTCAAAAAACAAGTACTCCTGCAAGACCCAGAGGTTAATTTTAGAACAAGTACCTCGAGGTTAATTTGACAGACATGCCTTATAGGTTGACAGAAGTCATATCATTTTTTTGGAAAGATGTCGTGAAGTAACACGATAGACCTTCTTTCAAGCCAATTAACATGTGTTCAAAAAACAAAAATTATCAAAAAGTAACGCGATAGACCTTCGATTAATATGTGTTCAAAAAACAAGTACTCCTGCAAGACCCAGAGGTTAATTTGAGAACAAGTACTTCGAGGTTAATTTGATAGACATTCCTTATAGGTTGACAAAAGTCATATCACTTTTTTGGAAAGATGCCGTGAAGTAACACGATAGACCTTCTTTCAAGCCAATTAACATGTGTTCAAAAAACAAAAAATTATCAAAAAGTAATGTGATAGACCTTCGATTAACATGTGTTCAAAAAATAAGTACTCCTGCAAGACCCAGAGATTAATTTGAGAACAGGTACCTCGAGGTTAATTTGACAGACATTCCTTATAGGTTGACAAAAGTCATATCACTTTTTTGGAAAGATGTTGTGAAGTAACACGATAGACCTTCTTTCAAGACAATTAACATGTGTTCAAAAAATATATCAAAAAGTAACGTGATAAACCTTCGATTAACATGTGTTCAAAAAACAAAAAATGTCAAAAATTACAAAACAAATACCTCAAGGTTCAACTAATAGACGGAGCACTATATACATTTAAGCCAGTTAAATGTTTATAGTAACCCATCCCAATAGTTTAACATCGAGTCCACTTCCCATTCGGTCACCCATCTGATGACTACTCCAGCCTCAGCACAGTTAACTTGGGAGTTCTATTGGATGATCAATCGGTAGGGAAGCTGGTCCTTGCCGATATAGGAAGCCTCTTCGCATAGTGGTAGTGACATAGGTGTGGTAACGTGCAAATCTTCATTTATTAGGTCATAGACTCATATTGCACTGGGACATGTGATGTTACGGTAACTAGCCAAGTTACTCAAACTACCTCTCTCCTCATTAACTCATTGCCACATAAGCAAATTTTTTGAGTTGGACTCGATGTTACCGATGAAGTTACTCCCACTGTGGCTAGTCTTATAATACTAGCAATATGCCCGTGCGTTGCACGTAACATCAAGATGTATTTGTATGAGTAGTTTATCTTGTGAGAGAAAAGGATGAACGAGGGAAGGCCTTATTTGCAAATGTGGAGAGGGGTGTGGGTACCTTTTTGGAAAATTGCCATAATTTCCTTCCTATCCGTCACATATAAATCGGATGACCTATATTGCAGGATGGCAGGCACACCATCATCACCAACTCTGTTTTTTATAAGAATAGAGTAGATAACCGAAAGAGTACTTGCTGTTTGAGCAAAGGGCCTCCCTAAGCACGCATTAATTTCCTAGGAATGCTTCTTTCTACTCAATGTTGCGTGCACTTTGAGCATGTTGGCAACTGCACTGCTAGCTTGGTGGCTCATCTTGCAATTGATGCCGACACATTGTAGCACGCCGGCAAGGCCCAGAGGTTAATTTGAGAACAAGTACCTCGAGGTTAATTTGACAGACATGACTTATAAGTTGACAGAGGTCATATCACCTTTTTTGGAAACATGTTGTAAAGTAACGTGATAGACCTTCTTTCAAGTCAATCAGCATGTGTTCAAAAAACAAAAATTATTAAAAAGTAACATGATAGAGCTTCAATTAACATGTGTTCAAAAAACAAAAAATGTCAAAATTACAAAACAAAGACCTCGACATTAACTAGACTGATGGGTCACTGCAACAGTTTATAAAGTCACTGCAAATAAACCTTTGCAGTGACCCATCAGTCTAGTTAATATCGGGTACACTTCCCATCCGGTCACCCATCTCATGACTACTCCAGCCTCAGCATAGTTAACTTGGGAGTTCTGTTAGATGAGCTATCGGTAGGGAAGCTGGTCCTTGCTGATATAGGATGCCTCTGCGTATCATTTATGGCGTACCCGGATGACCGCCTGTAGCCGCCCAATGGCCAATGCTACGTCCCCCGCGACTATAGCAGCTTCCCTAGTCTAGCTGGTTTGCGTGTTTTCCCCTGTTTTTTGCCGCATGCCCACCTATAGAACCGCCCCGCGATGGCCAATTCCTCTCCAATCACCTAGGGAGGCAGTTGAACTGAACAAGTCTAACTTGTTTTTAGTGGGTACATTGACGTGGCATCAAAAGGGTGTGATAGCCGACTCTGGCAAAATAATTGACTACCATGTTGGCATACATGAGCATGGGGCCCACTTGTCAGCGTGCTGGAGGAGGAAGGAACGCAGGACAAAATGGAGCGCGAAAGGGTGCGAATCGATTAGCTCACGTGTGATGTAACACCCCGTATCTAACTTGCCATAATTGTATTCCAAATCTTGCCATTTCCGGCACTAAGTTATGATATTTCCTCGTTGTCGGGTTTTTGTCTTCGTGTTGTTTTGTCTTTGTCATGCATCTCATATCATGCCATCATGTGCATTGCATTTGCATACATGCTCGTCTCATGCATCCGAGCATTTCCCCCGTTGTCCATTTTGCATTCCGGTGCTCCTATGTCCTCCAGTGTCCCTTTCTACCTCTTTTCGTGTGCGGGTCGTCCTCGGATTGGAACGAGACTTGCCAAGCGGCCTTGGTTTACTACCGGTAGACCGCCTGTCAAGTTTCGTGCCATTTGGACTTCGTTTGATACTCCAACGGTTAACCGAGGGACCGAGAAGGCCTCGTGTGTGTTGCAGCCCAACACCGCTCCAAAGTGGCCCAAAACCCACCAAAACCTCCTCCATCATATAGGTCGTTCGATCACGATCGCGTTGCCGAAAACCAAGCTCAATTTGGAGCCTCCTAGCTCCCTCTACCTATAAATATAGACACTCCCCCGAAATTTTCGGATCTTTTCTACCCTAACCCTAGTCCGCCTCTTCCTCCGCGCGACGGACAACGTCCGCCGGCGCTGGACACACTTCGCCGCGGCACTCAGTGCCCGCCACGTGGCATCTCGCCACCCACCGCCGCCGCGGCCCGCTGAAGCCCGGGGAGGGCCCCCGCGGCCCATCTGGCCACCGCCGCCGCCTCGGTCTTCCGCCGCCCGCGCCTCCTCGCTGCGACGCCGCTCGCCGCCCTCCGCCGCACCAGCTCGCCGGCCGGAGCTCGCCGCCGTCCCAGCCCGTGGCCCCGCGCCTCCTCGCACCCCATGGTGGCCAAAGCCACGCCCGCCGCCAGATCCGGTCGGGAGAGGCCGGATCCGCCTCTCCCTCGCCTCCCCGCCGCCTCTTCGAGCTCGCCGGAGCCGCTTCAAGATTGCCGGAGTTGCCTCGGTTCGCGTGCCTCCGGACGAACCCTAGATCTAAGGGTTGACTTTTGCCTCCGCTTCAGTAATTTTTGCATATGTTCATCGTGTCATAACTCTGCAATCGTGGCTCCGTTTCGGGCGTGTAGCATATCGAAATGTTCATCTCGACGAGTACTTCACTTCATCTCATTGCATCATGTTCATTTGAGCTCATCTTGATGCCCTAAATGTTGTTGCAAGAGTGCTAGTTTCTGTTAGTTTCAGATTCATATCAGTAATTGGTCATTTGTCATTTTTGCCATGATTAATGTGTGCCTCCTATGATCTTGAGCTCTACATGAGTTTTGAAGTATGCCATGCCATCTTTACAGGGGTGTATGCCATGTATTTTTGTGATCTCTGTGGTGACTAGCACAAGCATGCAAAGTAGCCCTCTCAATGTTGCTGATTCCAGGGACTTAGAAATATTCTAAGTCTTTGTCCTGTCAATATTTTTATGCCATGTATCCATGTTTCTACAGAGTGATCCATGCCTCTTTTGAGCATGATCAGTAAGGATGTTTTGTAGATATTGTGGTGCTCTATCCATCCATGTCTTTGTTTGCAATTATGGAGCACCCTAGCTTGAGTCAATCGAGCTCTACGTTTGCTATAAAATGTTCCTGGCAGAATGTTTACGTGTTAAGCATTTTTGTCGAGGTTGTTGTAGTTGATCCATGCATGCTATGTTGTTATTCTTGCCATGTTTAGCTTCTATGCCATGTCTACTTGCTGGGTGTATGCTTAGTTTGTCATGTAATGCCTTGTGGTGAGTGCATCGAGCTCATAAACATGCCTACTTAATATCTGTTTTGCCATGTTCCAGTTTTCTGCCAAGTCTGAATCTGTTAACGATAATTGCTATGTTCACATGGTTGCCATTGTATTTTCTGACCCCTTTTGGCTTCTGGCCAGTAAGGGACTTTTGTTGTATGCTTTGTGTAGCTTCATGCCATGCCTTGCTTTGCCATGATATGTTCCTGTAGCATGTAGTTATCTTGCTCTAAACATTGCTTCCTGATGTTAAATTCCTGACTTGTTATTTTCACTAAGTCTGAAACCTGTTATCTTTTGCACTTTTGCCATTCTTGTTTGAACCTGCTATTGAGTGAATTAGCCGTAGCTCAGTGTTCATCTTTTGTCAAGCATCTTGAGTGGATCCCTTCCATGTATTTTGTTGTTATGTTAGAGTGCTGTAGCATGTTGTTCTTGATGCATTTAGATGGCCTCATGTTGTTAATCGCAGATCGGTGCCATATTTGTTTTGCTTGTCATTTGCAAACCGTGCATCCGATTCCGGTGATCTTTATATCGATTTCGACCAAAATCAACTCCTCTTTCTAGTGGCACTCTTGGTTTTCCAAGTTGAGACCAGGTTCAGTCTTTCCTTTCCGAAGCATGCATATGCATTGCATATCATGTCCCGCATCTCATGCCATGTTTAGCATCATGTTGCTTGTGCATTGCATGTGGTTGATTGTGTCTCCCTTTGCTTGTGTTCTTGATTGGGTAGAGCCGGGAGACGAGTACATGACCTAGGAGCCCGTTGAGTACGCTTACGAGGATCAAGCTAACGTCAACTCAGAGAACTTTGCAGGCAAGATGACCATACCCTCGAAATCACTTCTATCTTTGCTTGCTAGATGCTCGCTCTATTGCTATGCCTATGCTACGATACCTACCACTTGCTTATCATGCCTCCCATATTGCCATGTCAAACCTCTAACCCTCCTTGTCCTAGCAAACCGTTGTTTGGCTATGTTACCGCTTTGCTCAGCCCATTTTATAGCGTTGCTAGTTGCAGGTGAAGATTGGAGTTTGTTCCTTGTTTGGAACATGTTTATTGTTGGGATATCATTATTATATCTTGTCTACTTTAAGGCATCTGTACACTTGGTAAAGGGTGGAAGGATTGGCCTTATGCCTGGTGTTTTGTTCCACTCTTGCCGCCCTAGTTTCCGTCATACCGGTGTCATGTTCCTTGATTTTTGCGTTCCTTACACGGTTGGGTTATAATGGGAACCCCTTGACAGTTCGCCTTGAATAAAACTCCTCCAGCAAGGCCCAACCTTGGTTTTACCATTCACCACCTAGCCTTTTCCCTTGGGTTTCACGGACTCAAGGGTCATCTTCATTTTTAAACCCCAGGGCCAGTGCTCCTCTGAGTGTTGGTCCAAACTGAGCTGCCTGCGGGGCCACCTCGGGGAAACTTGAGGGTTGGCTTTACTCATAGCTAGTCTCATCCGTTGTGCCCTAAGAACGAGATATGTGCAGCTCCTATCGGGATTTGTCGGCACATTCGGGTGGCTTTGCTGGTTTAGTTTTACCATTGTCAAGATGTCTTGTAACCGGGATTCCGAGTCTGATCGGATTGTCTTGGGAGAAGGAATATCCTTCATTGACCATGAGAGCTTGTGATGGGCTAAGTTGGGACACCCCTGCAGGGATTTGATCTTTCGAAAGCCGTGCCCGCGGTTATGGGCAGATGGGAATTTGTTAATGTCTTGTTGTAGAAAACCTTAAAACTTAACTTCATTAAAATGAACCAACAGAGTGTGTGGCCGTGATGGTCTCTTTTCGGCGGAGTCCGGGAAGAGAACACGGTCTCGTGTTATGCTTGAACGTAGGTTGTTCTAGGATCACTTCTTGATCATAGTTTATCGATCGTACCTTTGCCTTCTCTTCTCGCTCTCATTTGCGTATGTTAGACACCATATATGCTAGTCGCTTGCTGCAGCTCCACCTCATACCTTTTACCCTTCCTATAAGCTTAAATAGTCTTGATCGCGAGGGTGTGAGATTGCTGAGTCCCCGTGACTCACAGATTAGTTCCAAAACCAGATGCAGGGGCCGATGATACCGCTGCAGGAGATTCGACTGAGCTCAAGTGGGTGTTCGATGAGGACTCAGGACGATACTACGTTTCCTTTCAAGACGATCGGTAGTGGTGCCCAGTTGGGGCGATCGGGGACTTTGTCGCATTTGGGGTTGTTCTTTATTTTGGTTCCGTAGTCGGACCTTGATTGTATCTGGATGAATGTAATGATATTTATGCTATTGTGTGACATGGTGAGTGTAAGCCAACTATGTATCTCTTTCCCTTATTCATTACATGGGTTGTTGTGAAGATTACCTCACTTGCGACATTGCTTACAATGCGGTTATGCCTCTAAGTCGTGCTTTGACACGTGGGAGATATAGCCGCATCGTGGGCGTTACAAGTTGGTAATCAGAGCCTTCCCAAACTTTAGGAGCCCCCCTGCTTGATCGAATCGCTAGCGTTGTTGAGTCTAGAAAAATGTTTTGAGTCATTTAGGATTATATATATCGGAGAGTAGGATTCTTTTTACTCCTCAGTCCCTTCGTCGCTCTTGTGAGGCATCCTGACGTAGAGTTTTGACTCTTCTCTTCTCAAATTTCACTAATTTTTTTTAGGATCACGCGGGTATCTTGGAATCGTTCCGATGGATTTGTGACGAGAACATTGTTCTTGGTGCCTCCTGACATTTAGGGGTTGTGGCAGTGTCCCGGGGAGTTGAGCTCCGAGGTGTTGTCGTCACAATTTTATCGTTGCAATTTTGGAATACCTGAGTTTCACCGACATCGAAAATCTCTTTTATGCAGTTGTTGGTGAGATAACCTCGACACCACCCAGTACTGGGTCGGGAGTTCAGGAGTATTGCCATAACTCGTATAACAGATGCTTTTCGAAGGTTGAGGTAAATGATTTCCGAAGGTTTCTTGGTTATGTGTTGAAGGATGGATACAGCTAGATGTAGGATTTGCTAGCTTTGGGTGAGATACTATGCTTCCCCTGTATCCCCAACACCTGATTGCATAACCGGAAAGGTTCGGGAGTTTCATAGGTGGGAATTCATGTAGCTCTAGTATTTCTTCCGCGGATATTTGGTTTATGGAAGTGTGACCATTTCAATTGGAATGCATTCGTTCATTTTGTTTGGATGTTAAGACTATATGTTGCAATTTCAATCCATTTGATTCAGCTTGAACTTATGTCTGTCAAGATGCTAACGGATGTCACCCTCTTCAGGATGGCTCCTCCAACGCATTCGAATCCTGATCCGCCACCACCACCTCCACCTCCAGAGGCATGGCAAGCTTTGATGGCCGCTACCAATGCCAACACGCAGCTGATCATGCAAATATTGCAAGAGCGCAACCAAGGGAATCAAGGCCATGGCAACAATCAGAATCAGTTTGCTACACTCAACCAGTTCCTCGCAAACCAGCCAAAGACCTTCAGCAACTGTGTCGAGGCAACATACGCTAATGATTAGCTCGTGGATATCTGCAAGCATTTCTAGTGCAGCAACGTCAGGCCTAAGGACTTTGTCAAGTTTGGCTCATTCCAACTCAAAGACCAAGCTGCAGAATGGTATCAGCAATACAAAGATTCCAGAGGAGGTCGTGTGATTACCTGGGATGAATTCCATCAAGACTTCAAAGCTCACCACATTCCTCAGAGTGTTGTTGAGAGCAAGCGTGAGGAGTTCCGCAATCTGAAGCAAGGCAGCTTGTCTGTTTACCAGTATAACATCATGTTCCAGAAGCTCGCTCGTTTCGCTAAGCAAAACGTCCCTGACGAGAAGAGCATGATTTATCAGTTCAGAGGTGGCCTCAGAGAAGATCTTCAACTAGCTCTCGTGCTTTTTGAGCCACAGAAGTACGATGAGTTTTACAATATGGCACTGGAACAAGAGACTGCTCAATTCAAGTGCGATGCTTCCAAGAAACGAGTCAGGGATGCAACTCCTTCTTCCTCAACTCAAGTGGTGACTAAGCAGCAAAAGTATTTGTTGCCTCCTCCTCCTCCGTTCCGTCAGCCTTATCAGTAGAAGAGCAAAGGTGGCAATGGATCTTCCCACCCACCCAACCTAGGCTTTCAGAACAAGACTTCGTCTCATGCTCCAAGATCAAGTGCTCCGTATCACCGTCCGCTTCTAGAGGTCACGTGCAACAACTGTCAGCAGAAGGGTCATTATGCCAACAAATGCTTCAATCAGAGGCGTCTTCCTCCTCCTCCTATGAGGTCTGCCAGCACCGCAGTGGTGAAGCATAATCCCAAGCACGCCAAGGTCAACATGATGAACGCAACTCAGGCAGAGGACTCGTCAGATGTGATTATGGGTAACCTTCCTGTTAACGACATTCCTGCAAAAGTTCTTTTTGACTCTGGTGCATCGCATTCTTTCATGTCATTCCCATTTGCATCGGATCACAACTTTGGCACTAAGCCATTACCTAAAGCATTGCAAGTTGTTTCTCCGGCTAAGCATTTGAGTTCTAGCATGATGGTCCCAGATATTTCTATCATGATGGGCGACTTCAAGTTTCTGGCTTCTCCAATGGTCCTTGGTAACTCGGATATTGATCTTATTCTTGGAATGGACTGGCTTTCTAAGCACAAGGCTTAGCTTGATTGTGCTGCCAGACATATTCAATTGACACATTCATCTGAGGATGTAATCGTCTTTGCCGCTCGTGATAATACCATTCGACTGTTTTCTCTCAATGAGAAGGGCGAGCTGGATGCCATTTCTCAGATTCCAGTCGTTTGTGAATATCAAGACGTCTTTCCAGAAGAGCTTCCAGGAATGCCTCCGCACCGACCAGTTGAATTCGTCATCGATCTTGAGCCTGGCACGGAACCTGTTTTGCAAACGTCCTTACAAGCTTGGACCTGAAGAGTTGAAGGAGCTGAAGAAACAACTCGATATTCAAGAGCGTATTGGTCTCATCCGACCAAGTTCTTCTCCATGGGGTTGTGGTGTTCTTTTTGTCAAGAAGAAGGATGGAACGGATCGACTTTGTGTCGACTACCGTCCATTGAACAAGAAGACCATAAAGAACAAGTACCCACTTCCCAACATCAATGAGCTTTTCGAACAACTCAAAGGTGCTCAAGTATTTTCCAAGCTTGATCTCCGTATGGGCTATCATCAGATTCGCATTCGTGAAGAAGATATCCCTAAGACAGCGTTCAGAACAAGCTATGCTTCATATGAATACACTGTCATGTCTTTCGGCCTTGTCAATGCTCCTCCAACATTCTCTCGCATGATGAACTTCATCTTCAACGCCTACACAAATGACTTCGTCTTGGTCTACCTCGATGACATTTTGGTCTTTTCCAAGAACAAGGAGGATCATGCCAAGCACTTGAGATTGGTGCTGGATAAACTCACAGAACATCAGTTCTATGCAAAGTTTTCTAAGTGCGAGTTTTGGCTCAATGAGGTTCTCTACCTTGGGCATATCATCTCTGCCAAGGGCATAGCTATTAATCCTGAGAAGGTGTCTACAATTGTGAATTGGGAATCACCTCAGAACGTGAAGCAACTCCGCAACTTCCTTGGTCTCGCAAGCTATTGTCGAAGGTTCGTTGAGAACTTCTCTAGGATTGCGAAGTGTCTTTCCAACCTCCTGCAGAAGCATGTGAAGTATGTCTGGTCGCCTGAATGTGACATCGCTTTCAACACCCTGAAAGAGAAGTTAGTTACTGCTCCAATTCTGACTCCTCCTGATGAATCCAAACCGTTCGAGGTTTTCTGTGATGCTTCCCTTCAAGGTCTTGGTGCAGTGTTGATGCAAGAGAAGAAAGTTGTGGCCTATACCTCTCGCCAGTTGAAGCCCAACAAAAAGAACTACCCCACTCATGACCTCGAGTTGGCGGCAGTTGTCCATGCTCTGTTAACTTGGAGACATCTCTTATTGGGAAGAAAAGTGGACATCTTCACTGATCATAAGAGTCTCAAGTACATCTTCACTCAGCCAAACCTCAACCTCAGGCAGACTCGTTGGGTCGAGATGATTCAAGAGTATAATTCGAGTATCGAATATACTCCAGGGAAGGCCAATGTAATTGCTAACGCATTGAGCAGGAAGGCTTACTGCGAGAGTTTGATTATCAAGCCTTACCGACTAGAGCTTTCTGAAGCTTTCCACAAACTCAATCTACAAGTTGTTCCTCAAGGATTTCTTGCCAACCTCCAAGTCTCTCCTACTTTGAAAGATCAGATTCGCGAGGCTCAACTTCTTGATGCTATGGTGAAGAAGGTGAATATTGGGATTGCCAAGAGTCAACCCAACTACAAGTGCTATCGCCTTGATGACAAGGATACTCTATTCTTCGAGGATCGAATTGTTGTTCCTAAAGGTGACCTTCGTAAAGTCATTATGAACGAGGCTCACAATTCACTCCTCTCTATTCACCCTGGAAGTACAAAGATGTACCAGGACCTCAAGCAGTCGTATTGGTGGACTCGAATGAAGCGCGAGATTGCTCAGTTCGTGAATGAATGTGATGTCTGCAGAAGAGTGAAAGCAGAACACCAACGACCAGCTGGTCTCCTCCAACCTCTTGCCATTCCAGAATGGAAGTTTGACCATATTGAGATGGATTTCATGACTGGATTTCCCAAGTCCAAGCGTGGCAATGATGCTATCTTCCTTATCATCGACAAACTCACTAAAGTGGCTCATTTTCTTCCTATCAAAGAATCTATCACATCAGCTCAGTTGGCAGAGCTATATACCTCCAGGATTGTCTCTCTGCACGGCATTCCACAGTTGATATCTTCAGATCGTGGCAGCATCTTCACCTCTAAGTTCTAGGACTCCTTTCAGAAGGCCATGCGCACCAACATTTGCTTCAGCACAACTTTTCATCCTCAAACAAGTGGCCAAGTCGAGCGAGTAAATCAGATTCTTGAAGATATGCTCAGGGCTTGTGTCATTGCTTTCGGTATGAAGTGGGAAGATTGTCTTCCATATGCCGAGTTCTCCTACAACAACAGCTTCCAAGCGAGTTCGGGCAAGGCCCCATTCGAAATTCTCTATGGCAGGAAGTGCCGTACTCCTCTTAACTGGTCAGAGACTGGTGAACGCCAACTTCTTGGTAATGACTTGATCACAGAGGCTGAAGATATGTGCAAATTCATTCGTGAAAATCTCAAAGCCACGCAATCGCGCCAGAAGAGTTACTATGATAGCAAGCATCGTGACTTGGCTTTCGAGATCGGAGACCATGTCTACCTCCACGTCTCTCCAATGAAAGGTACTCGTCACTTTGGTATCAAAGGGAAGCTTGCCCCTAGATACGTGGGTCCTTTCAAGATCATTGGCAAAAGAGGCGATCTCACCTATCAACTTGAGCTTCCATCCAAATTTGCAAACGTGCACGACGTGTTCCATGTGTCTCAACTCCGCAAGTGTTTCAAGACTCCTGACCGCACCATCAACTTTGAAGAGATTGATCTCCAAGAAGACATGTCTTATCATGAGCACCCCATTACCATTCTTGAAGAAACTGAGTGCAAGACTCGCAACAAGTCTATCAAATTCATGAAAGTCAAGTGGTCACATCATTCCGACCGTGAAGCCACCTGGGAACGTGAGGACCACCTCTGTTCTGAGTACCCGGAGTTTTTCCAGTCCTAGATCTCGGGACGAGATCCTTTCGTAGTGGTGGAGTGTTGTAACACCCCGTATGTAACTTGCCATAATTGTATTCCAACTCTTGCCATTTCCAGCACTAAGTTATGATATTTCCTCGTTGTCGGGTTTTTGTCTTCGTGTTGTTTTGTCTTTGTCATGCATCTCATATCATGTCATCATGTGCATTGCATTTGCATACGTGCTCGTCTCATGCATCCGAGCATTTTCCCCGTTGTCCGTTTTGCATTCTGGCACTCCTATGTCCTCCAGTGTCCCTTTCTACCTCTTTTCGCGTGCGGATATTAAACGTCCTCGGATTGGACCGAGACTTGCCAAGCGGCCTTGGTTTACTACCGGTAGACCGCCTGTCAAGTTTCGTGCCATTTGGACTTCGTTTGATACTCCAACGGTTAACCGAGGGACCGAGAAGGCCTCGTGTGTGTTGCAGCCCAACACCCCTCCAAAGTGGCCCAAAACTCACTCTGTGCATTTAAAAACCGAACCGAAAAACCATACCAAAAATAAACCGAACCGAACCAATTTTATGGTTTTTATGGTTTCTAGTTTCGGTATGGTATGAACTTTTCATACCGATTTGAACTTGGTTTTTATGGTATATACCGGAAAACCGAACGGTTAACCAAATAAACCGAAGTAAAAAATAAATTTATATTTCTTGAGATGAACAACCATACAAGTTGTCATTTTTCTTGTACATGAGTCAAATGCACTACTAAGCACATAATTTTTTCTTGTAACATAGTCATTTTTCTATTTTTAAAATGCTAAGCACGTCCATAACCATCAACAGATGAATCAATGCATGCATATATACTTATATATATAGTCATATACTATTTGTGTAGAATAGTATGTGTTTTGAGTCATAAATTTGCTAATTATTATTACATCATTTCCAAATTCGCGTCAACTTTGGTTTTTATGGTATATACCGAAACCATACCGAAATAATTTGGTATATACTGAAATAATTTGGTATATACCGAAACCAAACCGTATTTTAACTTCATACCATATTTACCGAAGTATTAATACCATACAAACTGAAAAACCGTATAAATCGAACCATGTAAACCAAATAAACCAAACGCACAGGGTGACCTAAAACCCACCTAAACCTCCTCCATCATCTAGGTCGTTCGATCACGATCGCGCGGCCGAAAGCCGAGCTCAATTAGGAGCCTCCTAGCTCCCTCTACCTATAAATATAGACACTCCCCCGAAATTTTCGGATCTTTTTACCCTAACCCTAGTCCCTCTCTTCCTCCGCGCGCCGGACAACGTCCGCCGGCGCCGGACACACTTCGCCGCGCCACTCAGTGCCCGCCACGTGGCGTCCCGCCACCCACCGCCGTCGCGGCCCGCCGAAGCCCAGGGAGGGCCCCGCGGCCCATCCGGCTACTGCCACCGCCTCGGTCTTCCGTCGCCCGCGCCTCCTCGCTGCGACGCCGCTCGCCGCCCCCGACGCCGTTCGCCGCCCTCCGCCGCACCAGCTCGCCGGCCGGAGCTCGCCGCCGCCCCAGCCCGCGGCCCCGCGTCTCCTCGCGCCCCACGGTGGCCGAAGCCGCGCCCGCCGCCAGATCCGGTCGGGAGAGGCCGGATCTGCCTCTCCCTTGCCTTCCCGCCGCCTCTTCGACCTCGCCGGAGCCGCTTCGAGCTCGCCGGAGTTGCCTCGTTTCGCGTGCCGCCGGACGAACCCTAGATCTGAGGGTTGACTTTTGCCTCCGCTTCAGTAATTTTTGCATATGTTCATCGTGTCATAACTCTGCAACCGTGGCTCCGTTTCAGGCGTGTAGCATATCGAAATGTTCGTCTCGACGAGTACTTCACTTCATCTCATTGCATCATGTTCATTTGAGCTTATCTTGATCCCTAAATGTTGTTGCAAGAGTGCTAGTTTCTGTTAGTTTCAGATTCATATCAGTAATTGGTCATTTGTCATTTTTGCCATGACTAATGTGTGCCTCCTATGATCTTGAGCTCTACATGAGTTTTGAAGTATGCCATGCCATCATTACAGGGGTGTATGCCATGTATTTTTGTGATCTCTGTGGTGACTAGCACAAGCATGCAAAGTAGCCCTCTCAATGTTGCTGATTTCAGGGACTTAGAAATATTCTAAGTCTTTGTCCTGTCAATATTTTTATGCCATGTATCCATGTTTCTACAGAGTGATCCATGCCTCTTTTGAGCATGACCAGTAAGGATGTTTTGTAGATATTGTGGTGCTCTATCCATCCATGTCTTTGTTTGCAATTATGGAGCACCCTAGCTTGAGTCAATCGAGCTCTACGTTTGCTATAAAATGTTCCTGGTAGAATGTTTACGTGTTAAGCATTTTTGCCGAGGTTGTTGTAGTTGATCCATGTATGCTATGTTGTTGTTCTTGCCATGTTTAGCTTCTATGCCATGTCTACTTGCTGGGTGTATGCTTAGTTTGTCATGCAATGCCTTGTGGTGAGTGCATCGAGCTCGTAAACATGCCTACTTAATATCTGTTTTGCCATGTTCCAGTTTTCTGCTAAGTCTGAATCTGTTAACGATAATTGCTATGTTCACATGGTTGCCATTATATTTTCTGATCCCTTTTGGCTTCTGGCCAGTAAGGAACTTTTGTTGTATGCTTTGTGTAGCTTCATGCCATGCCTTGCTTTGCCATGATATGTTCCTGTAGCATGTAGTTATCTTGCTCTAAACATTGCTTCCTGATGTTAAATTCCTGACTATTTTCACCAAGTCTGAAACCTGTTATCTTTTGCACTTTTGCCATGCTTGTTTGAACCTGCTATTGAGTGAATTAGCCGTAGCTCAGTGTTCATATTTTGTCAAGCATCTTGAGTGGATCCCTGCCATGTATTTTGTTGTTATGTTAAAGTGCTGTAGCATGTTGTTCTTGATGCATTTAGATGGCCTCATGCTGTTAATCGCAGATCGGTGCCATATTTGTTTTGCTTGTCATTTGCAAACCGTTCATCCGATTCCGGTGATCTTTATATCGATTTCGACCGAAATCAACTCCTCTTTCCAGTGGCACTCTTGGTTTTCCAAGTTGAGGCCAGGTTCAATCTTTCCTTTCTGAAACATGCATATGCATTGCATATCACGTCCCGCATCTCATGCCATGTTTTGCATCATGTTGCTTGTGCATTGCACGTGGTTTATTGTGTCTCCCTTTGCTTGTGTTCTTGATTGGGTAGAGCCGGGAGACGAGTACGTGACCAAGGAGCCCGTTGAGTACGCTTACGAGGATCAAGCTAACGTCAACTCGGAGAACTTTGCAGGCAAGATGACCATACCCTCGAAATCACTTCTATCTTTGCTTGCTAGATGCTCGCTCTATTGCTATGCCTATGCTACGATACCTACCACTTGCTTATCATGCCGAAGATATTGCCATATCAAACCTCTAACCCTCCTTATCCTAGCAAACCGTTGTTTGGCTATGGTACCGCTTTGCTCAACCCCTCTTATAGCGTTGCTAGTTGCAGGTGAAGATTGGAGTTTGTTCCTTGTTTGGAACATGTTTATTGTTGGGATATCATTATTATATCTTGTCTACTTTAGGGCATCTATACACTTGGTAAAGGGTGGAAGGCTCGGCCTTATGCCTGATGTTTTGTTCCACTCTTGCCGCCCTAGTTTCCGTCATACCGGTGTTATGTTCCTTGATTTTTGCGTTCCTTACACGGTTGGGTTATAATGGGAACCCCTTGACAGTTCGCCTTGAATAAAACTCCTCCAGCAAGGCCCAACCTTGGTTTTACCATTCACCACCTAGCCTTTTCCCTTATGTTTCGCGGACTCAAGGGTCATCTTTATTTTTAAACCCCCGGGCCAGTGCTCCTCTGAGTGTTGGTCCAAACTGAGCTGCCTGCGGGGCCACCTCGGGGAAACTTGAGGGTTGGTTTTACTCGTAGCTAGTCTAATCCATTGTGCCCTGAGAATGAGATATGTCGAGATGTCTTGTAACCGGGATTCCGAGTCTGATCGGATTGTCTTGGGAGAAGGAATATCCTTCGTTGACCGTGAGAGCTTGTGATGGGCTAAGTTGGGACACCCGTGCAGGGATTTGATCTTTCGAAAGCCGTGCCCGCGGTTATGGGCAGATGGGAATTTGTTAATGTCCGGTTGTAGAAAACCTTAAAACTTAACTTCATTAAAATGAATCAACAGAGTGTGTGGCCGTGATGGTCTCTTTTCGGCGGAGTCCGGGAAGAGAACACGGTCTCGTGTTATGCTTGAACGTAGGTTGTTCTAGGATCACTTCTTGATCATAGTTTATCGATCGTGCCTTTGCCTTCTCTTCTCGCTCTCATTTGCGTATGTTATCCACCATATATGCTAGTCGCTTGCTGCAGCTCCACCTCATACCTTTTACCCTTCTTATAAGCTTAAATAGTCTTGATCGCGAGGGTGTGAGATTGCTGAGTCCCCGTGACTCACAGATTACTTCCAAAACCAGATGCAGGGACCGATGATACTGCTCCAGGAGATTCGACTGAGCTCAAGTGGGAGTTCGATGAGGACTCAGGACAATACTACGTTTCCTTTCCAGACGATCAGTAGTGGTGCCCAGTTGGGGCGATCGGGGACTTTGTCCCATTTCGGGTTGTTCTTTATTTTGGTTCCGTAGTTGTACCTTGATTGTATCTGGATGAATGTAATGATATTTATGCTATTGTGTGACGTGGCGAGTGTAAGCCAACTATGTATCTCTTTCCCTTATTCATTACATGGTTTGTTGTGAAGATTACCTCACTTGCGACATTGCTTACAATGCGGTTATGCCTCTAAGTCGCGCTTCGACACGTGGGAGATATAGCTGCATCGTGGGCGTTACATGTGATGACCACTGGAGCAATCCACTCAGATTGTACTTCTACTACTCTTATAAAAAACAGAGTTGGTGATGATGGTGTGCCTGCCATCTTGCAATATAGGTCGTCTGATTTATATCTGACGGATAGGAAGGAAACTATGGCAATTTTGTAAAAAGATCCCCTCTCCACATTTACAGATAAGGCCTTCCCTCATTCAATCTTTTCTCTCACAATATAAACTACTCATACAAATGCATCTTGATGTTACGTGAAACGCACGGGAATCTTGCTAGTACTTTAAAAAATTCGTGCAAACACGGCCGGTTATACTGTGATTAGGTGATCGTGCGATTGGCTCTTCGCCTCTTCTGGAAGTCGAACAACGATGATGGTTCTACAGTATAGATACTTCTGGCAATGTGACACCGAATGAACTGCTGCATGTCCACCAGTTGTATTAAGCGCGCTATTGTAAAGCAAAAGCTTCTCCTCGTCCTGCGAGCCACCGCGCGCGCGTGAGCAAGGGAGAGGTCATACTAGTAGTAAGCAAAGCTTCTCCTCGTTTGCGAGTTGACGGGACACATCAAAAGTAGTGTATTAGTCTCCAAAAGGGGCTGACCATGTCCATGACTACCATCCCGTGCTCCGTCATTTAGTGCGTGCACGATTCATGTTCCATTGAGAAAATAATGTTGCGTACGTGCCATCAAATAGAATAACTTAATTTATAGATCGAACTTTGATTCTTCCACGCGTGGTTCCCATGAACAACTACTACACTCTCCAAATTATCCGGTGAGATGCCTCTTCGTACAGAAATGAGCTCACCGTGTACCCACGCGTGAGTATCAGGGAAAGATGCAAAGAGTATCCACGTCGGTGCCTGCACCTCTTCTCTTCGTGCTCGTATTCCTTTTTTGTGTGATATGTGCACATACTCCACCTACGTTCGTGACCGTTGGTGAGTCTCTCCTACTATACTTAACTCCATTTTCTTGCATGACACGTGGACCTGGATGTTGGATGTCCCACGTGTCGGCAAAACCTAGAAGTACGCTTTCCGACGACCGAGAAGGAGCAAAAAACCTCACGGTGGAGCGTCTGGACTCTAATATTTTTATTCGGCGATATAAAATCTACCCAATCTTCTCCACAATAGACCGGAAGAGTCCGAAACACGGCAGCCCAGTGTAGTTACATCATACATGGCCAACCCACGCTATCACCATATTTCTTGGCCTCCGTGCGACACCTAGCTCTAGTAATCCACCAACCCGTATCGCTTCTCCCTCCTCGTCTCTCATAAAGTGCGGCGGGCTGGTGATTTTGCCGTCTATTGAGGTCATGATGTAGGGTAGAACCCTAGTGGCCCGATCTTTCACGATAGGAGTGGGATCCCGCAAAGAACACGAAGAACACGAGGTGGAAAGAGAGGGAAATCACAAGGGGAACACAAGAGAAACACTAGACCAACAAGAATAAGTCACACATGTGCTAGATCCTCGAATACATAAGAGAAGACACACGATCCACGGACAACTAAGCACGATACAAGGGTAGCCGGTCTTCTCCGTGAGGAGGTCTTGAATCCACGGGGGGATCTTCCCTTAGAAAGGGGGCTTGAATCCAAAGGGATCTTCTCCGAAGAGGCCGCAGTCTCTCGCACGGAGGAGATCCGATATGGATGAGCGTAGCTCTATCTCTCAAATGAGCTATCACAACACTGACCCTAGAAAGGAGGAGGTGGAGGAGTTTATATAGTCTAGGTCCACGAAGGGGTAAGTGAGGGGCGAAAGGGTACATGGGCTTCGGCCCGAGTGTCTGCGCGCAGGCAGGGCCAGAAGTTCCGGGGACGGCCGGAAGGTCCGGGCGCCGGAGGTTCCGGGCAGGGTCCGGGCTATCCAGAGAGTTGGCACACTCTTGGACGGCTTCGGTGCAGCAGGGCCGGAGGTTCCGGTGGCCGGAAGTTCCAGGCTTTCCAGAAGCTTGTCCAGGCTTCTTCTTCCTTCTCTTCCACACTTCCCTCGCGGATGGTGTAGGTGATCCTTGGCGCTTGCACTCCTCCTCGTCATCCGTGAAGCTCCGAAAATACCTATGCATGCACAATGGAGGGTCAAGTAGTATACCATCCTCGAAGGGGTCAAGTGAGCACGTGTAAAGGAGAGGATTCACCATTATGTATGTGAAGTAGATGTCGCACGTGTCACTTGCCGAATGAACTCTTGACATGGTGATGTGCATAGGATGCTCCGCATCATCCCCTCCCCCTTGGGAAAGATCTGACCTCGGATCAAAATCCAAATCACCATGGGAAAGAGATGGCATCGCCATGTAGTAGTGGCCGATCACCAAGTTCTCATCATCTTGAAGCTTGAAATGGGCACTCTCCAATGTCGCACCGTCTCGTGATTCCTTCAAAAGGAGCAAGGAGAACAAACACTTGGAAAAATAAATGCGGTTAGCGTTAGTGCAAAACCAAGCATTCAAGAGGTGATTCACCAACAAGTGTTGTCATCAAGCATAGCATATGGTTTGACAAAGGATTGTGACATGGCATGTAAGCACATAAATTGAGCATAAGCAAACAAACCATGGGGACAAGCATGTGAATGTGAGGTAGTGATGCAAATATGTGTGACAAGAGAAGAAACATCTACCTCAAGTTCATAGCAAGCATTCACAAATTGCTCAATGTAAGGTCGATGGTAGGCATAGGAATCATTCACAACACCAAGTAAAATGAAGTGTCTAAACACATGGGTCAAGTGCAAGACAATCCAAGCATAATGTGCATTGGGTGTAGTGAATATCGTGTGGCACTCAACACAATGGAAAGAGCAATTGTTCATCATGTGTGAGGCAATCAAGGCAAGCATGTAGCAATCAATGGGACATGGCATATGTGAAGTGATGACATTGTTGCAACCAAACATATGAGAGGAGCAAGTAATCCAAGAATTGGATGCAACACACAAGGCATATATATCATGATGCATGGAACGGTGAGAATGACAAGTGGAAGCAAGATCTCTAACATGTGTGCCATCAAGTGGTCCAAGATGAACAATGAGTCTCATGGTGCAAGCAACACAAGTGGTATGATCCGTCATATCCATGCTCAAGAAAGATGTCACCTTGTAGGCGTGTCCTTGTGCGTCCTTCACAATGCCGAAGTACAAGCAAGTGCGTTGTAGAATCGTCGTGGTAGAAGGTGGTTCGCTCTCAAGAGCTCGGATGGTCAACTCATGTGAAGTGGAAGTTGACACGAAGTCCAAGTATCCTACACATGCACACAACAAAAGAAAGAACATATGCACATGGTAGATAAACACATCATCCATCATGATGGTTCTCTTCTCTTGCACATAACCATTAGAAACACAAGTGCATGAATAATATGATGCAACAATGGCAATATTCATGGCACTAGATATATGGTTCAAAGAGGTAAGACAAGCATGCTTCACAAGGAATATGTCAAAATCTCCAAATAGATGTGAGAATGCTATGGGGGCAATCTCATGAGCAAGGCGAAATGCATCGTTGCACTCAATACATGGCAAATCATCTAGCATGAGAGAGGCAACATATGGAGATATATGACAAGAAGGAATAACAATCATGTGCAAAGCATGTAGATGGTTGTCATCAACCGCATGAAATGAGCAAGTATGAATCATCGGTGATGCAACAAGGCAAGCAACCAGAGTAATCAAGTCGTGCAAGCTAGTAGTGCAAAGATGCAACATACTAGAGGAGATCATGGCAATCATGTCATGTGAGCAAATAATAGGCATAGACAATGCACATGACATATCGCAAGCACGAACACAAAGCATGATCATAGTATCATCATAGGAATGGGGCACAAAGCAAATACGGCAATAACAAGTGATATCTCCACCAAGCTTGCAAATACACATACAAGTAGTAGAATCAATCATCATGCATAATGCAAAGCATGGGTCACAAATGCATGGCAAAAGCATAGGAATGAGCATATCAAGCAAAGTGAACATGGCAAGATGGGCAAAGGATATATAATGGACAACAACCCATAGCCAAGTGAGGGTCATGTAGAAGAAATGCGTGAAGACTTCGCGTGAAGAGAGGGGAAAGGCAATCCATGGGATCCCAAGCCATCATTTCTCTCTAGAGCTCGTTTTGTCAACTCGTGGGATTGCGAGGTTGACAAGAATTCAAGTGTACCTACACAAAAGAGACACAAACGAAAGAGATTGTGTGTGTGGTAAATGTACACATCATCCATCATGATGTGTATGTGCACGTGAGAGTTAGCACAAGATAAGCATCGCTTGAAGAAATTTGATGCATGGTATAAGAACATGTCATCCATCATGAAAGAATAGTTATTGTGTATAACACGATGGGAACACAAATTGAGAATGCAAGTATATGGCACATCAATAGCATGTTTATTCATGGGAAGCATATGGTGCACACAAGTATTGGGATCATGCAATGAATGGGATGAATCAAAATCTCCTAAAATGTATGAGGAAACTATGGGGGTCTCCTCATGAGCAATATTGGAAAGATCACATGGAGAAAATGGACAACATCCAAAACAATGCATATCCGAAGCTAGGTGTTCATGGCATGGCATATGAGATAAATGATGCAATGGGAGCATATCAATATCATCACAAGAAAAACAAATGCCAATAACCATGGGCTTGTCATCTATGCCATATGTCCAAATTGGGTTCATTTTAATAGCATATGCATAGTCACTATGATGAGATTGCAAATATGACATATGATGGATCTCATGCATAGCATATGACAAGTCAAGCGGATTGTCAAACATGATGTGACCGAGAGAATTAGCACAAGAAATCCTATGTAACATGGCATCACAACTAATAGACTCCACATGGCAATCATCATACTCATCATAAATGGGTAAATCATCGCATGGGGAAGTCACACTAGCATGAAGCATGGAAATAAGTTGATCAACATCATGCAAGCAATAGACGTCAAGAATATCCACTAGTGGGACTAGAGCATCACCTTCACGTATGTTACCTTTGTCATTCCACTCATGTGGTGTAGGTGAGGTGGGAAAGACCAAATGGTGGTCATCTTCATCTTGATGGAACCATGTGGGGGGTGCATCATATTCCACCATGGCCATCGTCTTGTCCAAAGGGAGGATGAAGTTATCGTGAATCGGCGCGTCATCATAGATGGGACCTAGCACCAAATGAGAAGACACAATAGAGGTAGAGGTCAAGTCGTTAGTGTTGAAAGTGGCCTCACATGACCTATCAACTATCTCACTCTCTCTATATGGTGGTTCACTCACTCCCTCAAAGTAGGTGCACTTAAACTCACATATGGTGGAGTCACTCATATCACTCATGTGGTGGGGGTTGTGGTGTTGGGGAACGTAGTAATTTCAAAAAAATTCCTACGCACACGCAAGATCATGGTGATGCATAGCAACAAGGGGAGAGTGTGGTCTATGTACCCTTGTAGACCGACAGCGGAAGCGTTATGACAACGTGGTTGATGTAGTCGTACGTCTTCACGATCCGACCGATCCAAGCACTGAAACTACGGCACCTCTGAGTTTCAGCACACGTTCAGCTCGATGACGATCCCCGGACTCCGATCCAGCAAAGTGTAGGGGAAGAGTTCCGTCAGCACGACGGCGTGGTGATGATCTTGATGTTCAACTGTCGCAGGGCTTCGCCTAAGCACCACTACAATATTATCGAGGATTATGGTGGAAGGGGGCACCGCACATAGCTAAGAAAACGATCACGTGGATCAACTTGTGTGTCTAGGCGTGCCCCTTGCCTCCGTATATAAAGGATCCAAGAGGGGGTGCGGCCGGCCCTAGTAGGAGGCGCGCAGGAGGAGTCCTACTCCTACCGGGAGTAGGACTCCCCTCCCTTTCCTTGTCCAAGTAGGAGAGGGGGAAGGAAGGGAGAGAGGAGAGGAAGGAAAGGGGGGGCGCCGCCCCTCCCTCCTTTTCCAATTCGGACTAGGGGAGAGGGGGCGCGCGGCCTGCCCTGGCAGCCCCTCCTCTTCTCCACTTTAGGCCCATGAGGCCCATTAACCCCCTGGGGGGTTCTGGTAACCCCCCGGTACTCCGGTTTTATCCGAAACTTCCCCGGAACACTTCCGGTGTCCGAATATAGTCGTCCAATATATCAATCTTTATGTCTCGACCATTTCGAGACTCCTCGTTATGTCCGTGATCATATCCGAGACTCCGAGCTAACTTCAGTACATCAAAACTCATAAACTCATAATATAACTGTCATCGAAACCTTAAGCGTGCGGACCCTACGGGTTTGAGAACAATGTAGACATGACCGAGACACGTCTCTGGTCAACAACCAATAGCAGAACCTGGATGCTCATATTGGCTCCCACATATTCTACGAAGATCTTTTATCGGTCAGACCGCATAACAACATACGTTGTTCCCTTTGTCATCGGTATGTTACTTGCCTGAGATTTGATCGTCGGTATCTCAATACCTAGTTCAATCTCATTACCGGCAAGTCTCTTTACTCGTTTCGTAATACATCATCTCGCAACTAACTCATTAGTTGCAATGCTTGCAAGGCTTATGTGATGTGCATTACCGAGAGGGCCCAGAGATACCTCTCCGACAATCGGAGTGACAAATCCTAATCTCGAAATACGCGAACCCAACATGTACCTTTGGAGACACCTGTAGAGTACCTTTATAATCACCCAGTTATGTTGTGAAGTTTGGTAGCACACAAAGTGTTCCTCCGGCAAACGGGAGTTGCATAATCTCATAGTCATAGGAACATGTATAAGTCATGAAGAAAGCAATAGCAACATACTAAACGATCGGGTGCTAAGCTAATGGAATGGGTCATGTCAATCATATCATTCTCCTAATGATGTGATCTCGTTAATCAAATAACAACACATGTCTATGGTTAGGAAACATAACCATCTTTGATTAACGAGCTAGTCAAGTAGAGGCATACTAGTGACTTTTAGTTTGTCTATGTATTCACACAAGTATTATGTTTCCGGATAATACAATTCTAGCATGAATAATAAACATTTATCATGATATAAGGAAATATAATAATAACAACACTATTATTGCCTCTAGGGCATATTTCCTTCAGTCTCCCACTTGCACTAGAGTCAATAATCTAGATTACACAGTAATGATTCTAACACCCATGGAGCTTTGGTGCTGATCATGTTTTGCTCGTGGAAGAGGCTTAGTCAATGGGTCTGCAACATTCAGATCCGTATGTATCTTGCAAATCTCTATGTCTCCAACCTGGACTAGATCCCGGATGGAATTGAAGCGTCTCTTGATGTGCTTGGTTCTCTTGTGAAATCTGGATTCCTTTGCCAAGGCAATTGCACCAGTATTGTCACAAAAGATTTTCATTGGACCCGATGCACTAGGTATGACACCTAGATCGGATATGAACTCCTTCATCCAGACTCCTTCATTTGCTGCTTCCGAAGCAGCTATGTACTCCGCTTCACATGTGGATCCTGCCACAACGCTTTGTTTAGAACTGCACCAACTGATAGCTCCACCGTTTAATGTAAACACGTATCCGGTTTGCGATTTAGAATCGTCCGGATCAGTGTCAAAGCTTGCATCAACGTAACCATTTACGATGAGCTCTTTTTCACCTCCATATACATATATGAGAAACATATCCTTAGTCCTTTTCAGGTATTTCAGGATGTTCTTGACCGCTGTCCAATGATCCACTCCTGGATTACTTTGGTACCTCCCTGCTAGACTTATAGCAAGACACACATCAGGTCTGGTACACAACATTGCATACATGATAGAGCCTATGGCCGAAGCATCGGGAACATCTTTCATTTTCTCTCTATCTTCTGCATTGGTCGGGCATTGAGTCTTACTCAATTTCACACCTTGTAACACATGCAAGAATCCTTTCTTTGCTTGATCCATTTTTAACTTTTTCAAAACTTTTTCAAGGTATGTGCTTTGTGAAAGTCCAATTAAGCGTCTTGATCTATCTCTATAGATCTTAATGCCCAATATGTAAGCAGCTTCACCGAGGTCTTTCATTGAAAAACTCTTATTCAAGTATCCTTTTATGCTATCCAGAAATTCTGTATCATTTCCGATTAGTAATATGTCATCGACATATAATATTAGAAATGCTACAGAGCTCCCGCTCACTTTCTTGTAAATACAGGCTTCTCCAAAAGTCTGTACAAAACCAAATGCTTTGATCACACTATCAAAGCGTTTATTCCAACTCCGAGAGGCTTGCACCAGTCCATAAATGGATCGCTGGAGCTTGCACACTTTGTTAGCTCCCTTTGGATCAACAAAACCTTCCGGCTGCATCATATACAACTCTTCTTCTAGAAATCCATTTAGGAACGCAATTTTGACATCCATCTGCCAAATCTCATAATCATAAGATGCGGCAATTGCTAACATGATTCGGACAGACTTAAGCATCGCTACGGGTGAGAAGGTCTCATCGTAGTCAATCCCTTGAACTTGTCAAAAACTTTTTGTGACAAGTCGAGCTTTGTAGACAGTAAAATTACCATCAGCGTCAGTCTTCTTCTTGAAGATCCATTTATTCTCAATTGCTTGCCGATCATTGGGCAAGTCAACCAAAGTCCACACTTTGTTCTCATACATGGATCCCATCTCAGATTTCATGGCTTCTAGCCATTTTGCGGAATCTAGGCTCACCATCGCTTCTTCATAGTTCGTAGGTTCATCATGATCTAGTAGCATGACTTCCAGAACAGGATTACCGTACCACTCTGGTGCGGATCTTACTCTGGTTGATCTACGAGGTTCAGTAGTAACTTGTTCTGAAGTTTCATGATCATTATCATTAGCTTCCTCACTAATTGGTGTAGGTGTCACAGAAACCGGTTTTTGTGATGTACTACTTTCCAATAAGAGAGCAGGTACAGTTACCTCATCAAGTTCTACTTTCCTCCCACTCACTTCTTTCGAGAGAAACTCCTTCTCTATAAAGGATCCATTCTTAGCGACAAATGTCTTGCCTTCGGATCTGTGATAGAAGGTGTACCCAACAGTCTCCTTTGGTATCCTATGAAGACACATTTCTCTGATTTGGGTTCGAGCTTATCAGGTTGAAGTTTCTTCACATAAGCATCACAGCCCCAAACTTTTAGAAATGACAACTTTGGTTTCTTGCCAAACCACAGTTCATAAGGCGTCGTCTCAACGGATTTTGATGGTGCCCTATTTAACGTGAGTGCGGCCGTCTCTAGAGCATAACCCCAAAACGATAGCAGTAAATCTGTAAGAGACATCATAGATCGCACCATATCAAGTAAAGTACGATTACGACGTTCGGACACACCATTACGCTATGGTGTTCCGGGTGGCGTGAGTTGCGAAACTATTCTGCATTGTTTCAAATGTAGACCAAACTCGTAACTCAAATATTCTCCTCCACGATCAGATCGTAGAAACTTTATTTTCTTGTTACGATGATTTTCAACTTCACTCTGAAATTCTTTGAACTTTTCAAATGTTTCAGACTTATGCTTCATTAAGTAGATATACCCATATCTGCTTAAATCATCTGTGAAGGTGAGAAAATAACGATATCCGCCACGAGCTTCAACATTCATTGGACCACATACATCTGTATGTATGATTTCCAACAAATGTGTTGCTCTCTCCATAGTACCGGAGAACGGTGTTTTAGTCATCTTGCCAATGAGGCATGGTTCACAAGTACCAAGTGATTCATAATCAAGTGGTTCCAAAAGTCCATCAGTATGGAGTTTCTTCATGAGTTTTACACCGATATGACCTAAACGGCAGTGCCACAAATAAGTTGCACTATCATTATCAACTCTACATCTTTTGGCTTCAACATTATGAATATGTGTATCACTACTATCGAGATTCATCAAAAATAGATCACTCTTCAAGGGTGCATGACCATAAAAGATATTACTCATATAAATAGAACAACCATTATTCTCTGATTTAAATGAATAACCGTCTCGCATCAAACAAGATCCAGATATAATGTTCATGCTTAACGCTGGCACCAAATAACAATTATTTAGGTCTAATACTAATACCGATGGTAGATGTAGAGGTAGCGTGCCGACCGCGATCACATCGACTTTGGAACCATTTCCCACGCGCATCGTCACCTCGTCCTTCGCCAGTGTTCGCTTAATCCGTAGTCCCTGTTTCGAGTGGCAAATATTAGCAACAGAACCAGTATCAAATACCCAGGTGCTACTGCGAGCTCTAGTAAGGTACACATCAATAACATGTATATCACATATACCTTTGTTCACCTTGCCATCCTTCTTATCCGCCAAATACTTCGGGCAGTTCCGCTTCCAGTGACCAGTCTGCTTGCAGTAGAAGCACTCAGATTCAGGCTTAGGTCCAGATTTGGGTTTCTTCTCTTGAGCAGCAACTTGCTTGCTATTCTTCTTGAAGTTCCCCTTCTTCTTCCCTTTGCCCTTTTTCTTGAAACCAGTGGTTTTGTTAACCATCAACACTTGATGCTCCTTCTTGATTTCTACCTCCGCAGCTTTCAACATTGCGAAGAGCTCGGGAATAGTCTTATTCATCCCTTGCATATTATAGTTCATCACGAAGCTCTTGTAGCTAGGTGGCAGTGATTGGAGAATTCTGTCAATGACACAATCATCTGGAAGATTAACTCCCAATTGAATCAAGTGATTATTATACCCAGACATTTTGAGTATATGCTCACTGACAGAACTGTTCTCCTCCATCTTACAGCTTTAGAATTTATTGGAGACTTCATATCTCTCAATCCGGGCATTTGCTTGAAATATTAACTTCAACTCCTGGAACATCTCATATGCTCCATGACGTTCAAAACATCGTTGAAGTCCCGATTCTAAGCCGTAAAGCATGGCACACTGAACTATCGAGTAGTCATCAGCTTTGCTCTGCCAGATGTTCATAACATCTGGTGTTGCTCCAGCAGCAGGCCTGGCACCCAGCGGTGCTTCCAGGATGTAATTCTTCTGTGCATCAATGAGAATAATCCTCAAGTTACGGACCCAGTCCGTGTAATTGCTACCATCATCTTTCAACTTTGCTTTCTCAAGGAACGCATCAAAATTCAACGGAACAACAGCACGGGCCATCTATCTACAATCAAACATAAACAAGCAAGATTCTATCAGGTACTAAGTTCATGATAAATTTAAGTTCAATTAATCATATTACTTAAGAACTCCCACTTAGAAAGACATCCCTCCAATATTCTAAGTGATCACGTGATCCAAATCAACTAAACCATAACCGATCATCACGTGAAATGGAGTAGTTTGCAATGGTGAACATTGCTATGTTGATCATATCCACTATATGATTCACGCTCGACCTTTTGGTCTCAGTGTTCCGAGGCCATATCTGCATATGCTAGGCTCGTCAAGTTTAACCTGAGTATTCTGCGTGTGCAAAACTGGCTTGCACCCGTTGTAGATGGATGTAGAGCTTATCACACCCGATCATCATGTGGTGTCTGGGCACGACGAACTTTGGCAACGGTGCATACTCAGGGAGAACACTTTTATCTTGAAATTTAGTGAGAGATCATCTTATAATGCTACCGTCAATCAAATCAAGATAAGATGCATAAAAGATAAACATCACATGCAATCAATATAAGTGATATGATATGGTCATCATCATCTTTTGCTTGTGATCTCCATCTCCGAAGCATCGTCATGATCACCATCATCACCGGCGCGACACCTTGATCACCATCGTAGCATCGTTGTCGTCACGCCAATCTTATGCTTCCACGACTATCGCTACCACTTAGTGATAAAGTAAAGCATTACAGCGCAGTTGCATTGCATATAATAAAACGACAACCATATGGCTCCTACCAGTTGCCGATAACTCGGTTACAAAACATGATCATCTCATACAATAAAATTTAGCATCATGTCTTGACCATATCACATCACAACATGCCCTGCAAAAACAAGTTAGACGTCCTCTACTTTGTTGTTGCAAGTTTTACGTGGCTGCTACGGGCTTAAGCAAGAACCAATCTTACCTACGCATCAAAACCACAATGATAGTTTGTCAAGTTGGTGATGTTTTAACCTTCGCAAGGACCGGGCGTAGCCACACTCGGTTCAACTAAAGTTGGAGAAACTGACACCCGCTAGCCATCTTTGTGCAAAGCACGTCGGGAGAACCGGTCTCGCGTAAGCGTACGTGTAATGTCGGTCCGGGCCGCTTCGTCCAACAATACCGCCGAACCAAAGTATGACATGCTGGTAAGCAGTATGACTTGTATCGCCCACAACTCACTTGTGTTCTACTCGTGCAAATAACATCAACACATAAAACCTAGGCTCGGATTCCACTGCCGAGGAACGTAGTAATTTCAAAAAAATTCCTACGCACAAGCAAGATCATGGTGATGCATAGCAATGAGGGGAGAGTGTGGTCTACGTACCCATGTAGACCGACAGTGGAAGCGTTATGACAACGTGGTTAATGTAGTCGTACGTCTTCACGATCCGACCGATCCAAGCACCGAAACTACGGCACCTCCGAGTTTCAGCACACGTTCAGCTCGATGACGATCCCCGGACTCCGATCCAGCAAAGTGTAGGGGAAGAGTTCCGTCAGCACGACGGCGTGGTGACGATCTTGATGTTCAACTGTCGCAGGGCTTCGCCTAAGCACCACTACAATATTATCAAGGATTATGGTGGAAGGGGGCACCGCACACGGCTAAGAAAACGATCACGTGGATCAACTTGTGTGTCTAGGGGTGCCCCTTGCCTCCGTATATAAAGGATCCAAGGGGGGGTGCGGCCGGCCCTAGTAGGAGGCGCGCAGGAGGAGTCCTACTCCTCCCGGGAGTAGGACTCCCCTCCCCTTTCCTTGTCCAAGTAGGAGAGGGGGAAGGAAGGGAGAGAGGAGAGGAGAGGAAGGAAAGGGGGGCGCCGCCCCTTCCTCCTTGTCCAATTCGGACTAGGGGGAGAGGGGGCGCGCGGCCTGCCCTGGCAGCCCCTCCTCTTCTCCACTTTAGGCCCATGAGGCCCATTAACCCCCTGGGGGGTTCCGGTAACCCCCCGGTACTCCGGTTTTATCCGAAACTTCCCCGGAACACTTCCGGTGTCCGAATATAGCCGTCCAATATATCAATCTTTATGTCTCGACCATTTCGAGACTCCTCGTTATGTCCGTGATCATATCCAGGACTCTGAACTAACTTCGGTACATCAAAACTCATAAACTCATAATATAACTGTCATCGAAACCTTAAGCGTGCGGACCCTACGGGTTCGAGAACAATGTAGACATGACCGAGACATGTCTCTGGTCAATAACCAATAGCGGAACCTGGATGCTCATATTGGCTCCCACATATTCTATGAAGATCTTTTATCGGTCAGACCGCATAACAACATATGTTGTTCCCTTTGTCATCGGTATGTTACTTGCCCGAGATTCGATCGTCGGTATCTCAATACCTAGTTCAATCTCGTTACCGGCAAGTCTCTTTACTCATTTCGTAATACATCATCTCGCAACTAACTCATTAGTTGCAATTCTTGTGTGATGTGCATTACCGAGAGGGCCCAGAGATACCTCTCCGACAATCGGAGTGACAAATCCTAATCTCGAAATACGCCAACCCAACATGTACCTTTGGAGACACCTGTAGAGTACCTTTATAATCACCCAGTTACGTTGTGACGTTTGGTAGCACACAAAGTGTTCCTCCGGCAAACGGGAGTTGCATAATCTCATAGTCATAGGAACATGTATAAGTCATGAAGAAAGCAATAGCAACATACTAAACAATCGGGTGCTAAGCTAATGGAATGGGTCATGTCAATCATATCATTCTCCTAATGATGTGATCCCATTAATCAAATAACAACACATGTCTATGGTTAGGAAACATAACCATCTTTGATTAACGAGCTAGTCAAGTAGAGGCATACTAGTGACTTTTAGTTTGTCTATGTATTCACACAAGTATTATGTTTCCGGATAATACAATTCTAGCATGAATAATAAACATTTATCATGATATAAGGAAATATAATAATAACACTATTATTGCCTCTAGGGCATATTTCCTTCATGTGGCTCTCCTCACATGGGAATTGTAGCAACACATCACGTATGGGGCTAGTGGTGAAGTCGCTCTCACTCTCAATATGGTGGCACAAGTCACTCAAGTCATCATACGTCGCCGTGGTCGAAGGGAAAATCCCATGCTCAACCATCTCGATGTTGTCACTGTGGATGAAGGCCGAAGATGGCACATCATCACTCTCGCCTCCTAAGATGGAAACATCATTCGTGCTCGTCACCATGTCGTGCACCTCCAAATCTTGGTCCTTGATGGTCTCCGTAGTCGTAGTCGTCACCGCATCATCTTGAAAAAGAGTTGAAGTAGACTCGGCATCATCAATGCCACAAAGAGGGATGGCGGTGAAGTCGAACTTGGGAGCATCATCTTGGAGCTCATCGGGCTTGGACATCTTGGTGATACTATCCTCATGCCCGCCTTTTTGGAGCTTGGTCTTCGAGAAGTGTGCTTGGGGTCGAGACGCCTTGGCCTTCATGAGTTCTTGTTCTGCCTTAAGAGCACCAATGTAGTTGTCGTCGAGGGACTTATAGTTCACGAGGAAGATCGTCTTGGAGATGTCGTTGTGTAGTCCCATCATGAAGTGGAACTTCATCGAAATGGGGTCGTCCATGCCGGCTCGTCGCAAGGCAATCTTCATCTCCTTGAAGTACTCGTCGATGGACTTAGATCCTTGGCATGGTGTTCTCCAATTGGCGTTGAAGTTGTTCCGTGTAGGTTGGAGGCACAAACTCTTGCCGCAAAGCTCTCTTCGTCTTGGGCCAACTCATGTTGTAGGTCGCCGAAGGTGTGTGAAGCCACCATGTGGACGCGTAGTCGTGGAAGTTCCTTCTGGCGCACTTCACTTGATCTTCGGGAGGTACTTGATGTAGCTTGAGGTAGTCGTCCATCAAACATTCCCACTCGAGATACTCCTCGGGTTCTAGAGTTCCATAGAAAGGAATCTCATGGTCGATGTCGAGGTCGTAGTAGCTCGTGGAAGTCACGGACTTGAGCTTGGGGAGCTTCTCTTGAAGTGCTTGTGGGCGAAGATGTCGTATGTCCATAGGCGAAGATTCCTTGAAGTCGCTTGGCGAAGATGCCAAGGGAGATCGTGAAGTCGTTGAGCGGTTGTTGGTGTTGAGCTCTTGACCTTCACATTCGTGGTGGTGATGGTGTCGATGCCGATGTGACCTTGCCAGAGATGGTAGCTTGGAAGCGTGTGTACTTGAGCATCTTCTGGAAGATGAGGAAGATATCTTGTAGAACTTGATGAGGGCTTTGATCTCCTCCATTTGAGCTTGCATCTTGGCGTCGTTGGAGTTGTTCGTGGCGTCGAACTCGTCGTTGTTGTTGTAGACCGAAGATGAAATGCCTTGCCTATCCATCACTCCAAGAGAAAAATGTGAGTGGTAGAAAGACAAGAACGAATACCAAATGTACCTTGACAGAAGTTGAAAGTGGATCAATGATCACTCCAATGTGGTCAAGGAAATAGCATAATTGGTACCAATTCTTGTCGGTTTCTCACACCTACACAAATAAGGCTTATGGTGGAGCTCGGTGAGGATAGTGGCACAAATATTTAATGCAAAATGTTAGCAAGAGTCAATAATATTGAAAGAGATTCACAAATTCGCAAGTGAAACAAGTAGACCAATAGCAATGAATGGCACACGGAAACGCACACACGGATAGATAAATGGGGTCGTGCAACCAAGGATGAGCACAAAATGTGGAAACCACGGAAAACGCTCGTGTTGCACAACTCAAGAGAGACGCTAGCACGATTTCTCTATAGGCGGATACGACACTTGTGCACAACCTATAAGATGCAAAAATGTAACAACTTTCTATCCCAAGTATGCTATATATGTATGGTTCCCGGTGTTTCTCACAAGGTGATCCAAGATGATCTTATATGACAATGTTGTATGATGCTATGGCACTTGCTTACAAGCTCTTTGTTCACTTTTTTTCTTTGCTTAAAAGCTTTATTCTCTTTTTTTGTATGGCCACTTTTGCACAATGCACAAACCAAGATAGCTATTGTGTATATGTGGGAACAAACTTGAGGCACGAAGGATGATATGATACCAAGATGATACCGATATGGTATGGTATGTATGCAATGTATGGTGTAGATCACTAATGTGCACAAGTAACGTTGCCGGCAATACTCAAATGGCTAGTCTCGATAGGCAAGCGACGCAAAATGGGCGAGGGGTTATCAATGCAATTGCAAGGGAATATACAATGGAGGGATACCACGATACCAAGATGATATGGAGGTTACCGTCCTTGGCGATGATGAGTGGCGGTGATCTTGATGGAGATACCAAGATGATGGAGACTCGTCCCTAAGTAGCCGAAACACCTTAGGAAACGGAAAAACCGCGAACTCAAAATCTCAAATGTCAAAATGGTGGTAGCGGGATGCGGTGTTGGTGTTGCGAAAGCTCAATGGGATTGCGGCAATGCAATGATGGGTTATGCGAGTAGGCAATGCGGAAGTGGAGGGTTATTGGGTTATGTGAGTCAGAGTTGGAAGCACGGTCCCTAAGTAGCCGAAACACCTTAGGAGACACAACTCACAACACAAACAAAATTGGGTTAAGTTGGGGTGGCGGAACTGTATGGTGGGTAAGCCTATGCAGAAGTGGTGGTGGTGGTTGATGAGGAAGCAACCGTCCCTAAGTAGCCGAAACACCTTAGGAGACTCAAGTCACAACTCAAACAACTGCTAATGCTATGGGGAACAAAATTGGTTAGGTTGCGGAAGTCGGTGCTGGTGTAGCGGATGATGTGGTGGAAGCCCTAGGCAAAGATGCCAAAATTCACAAACTTTGATGGTGTAAAAAGGTGGTGAAACCAAGGTAAGGTCCTGGGGCACGTCGATAGCTTCAAAACGAGCCAAAGAACACTCAAATCGGAGTTCGGAGTGAAAAGTTGTGATGAAAACGGTGAAGAAGGCTGATGCTGAAATTCTGTGTAATGTTTCGGGTTAGGCCGGAAGTTCCGAGCCTAGGGCCGGAAGTTCCGGGCTCCAGAAGTTCCGGGGGGTGGCCGGAAGTTCCGGGGGTCACGGAAAAAGTCCTGGGGAAGCCGGGGGATTTTGGGTAAACTCTCTGTTTAGCCCGGAAGTTCCGGGGTAAGCACGGAAGTTCTGGGGGACGAAAGTTCCTGGGGAGTCCGGAAGTTCCGGGGGTCGTGGAATTTCTTCCAGGACGAACTCTAAATTCTAGATCAGAGAATGGGGGCGGAAAAACTCGATTTCCAAGGTCAAAATTGGGAAGATTTTGTGAATAGAAATGGGGGAAAAGAAGGGGAATGCTAGATCCACTTGAGACACAACGAATCCATGGATCAAAATCAACAAAACATCGTCAAAACCAACAAATCACAAAAAAATTTGGGGCTATTTTTGGTGGGGATTTTCAAAATTGGGGAAGAACACAACAAAATTAGGCTAGAAAACAAAGAGGGGGCTCCGAAATCATGATCAACGTGGCTCATGATACCAAGATGATGTAGGGTAGAACCCTAGTGGCCCGATCTTTCACGATAGGAGTGGGATCCTGCGAAGAACACGAAGAACACGAGGTGGATACAGAGGGAAATCACAAGGGGAACACAAGACAAACACTAGACCAACAAGAATAAGTCACACATGTGCTAGATCCTCGAATACATAAGAGAATATACACGATCCACGGAGAACTAAGGACGATACAAGGGTAGCCGGTCTTCTCCGTGAGGAGGTCTTGAATCCACGGGGGGATCTTCCCTTAGAAAGGGGGCTTGAATCCAAAGGGATATTCTCCGAAGAGGCCGCAGTCTCTCGCATGAAGGAGATCCGATATGGATGAGCGTAGCTCTATCTCTCAAATGAGCTATCACAACGTTGACCCTAGAAAGAAGGAGGTGGAGGAGTATATATAGTCTAGGTCCATGAAGGGGTAAGTGAGGGGCGAAAGGGTACATGGGCTTCGGCCCGAGTGTCTGCGCGCAGGCAGGGCCGGAAGGTCCGAGCGCCGGAGGTTCCGGGCGAAGGTCCGGGCAGGGTCCGGGCTATCCAGAGAGTTGGCACACTCTCGAACGGCTTCGGTGCAGCAGGGCCGGAAGCTCCGGGATGGCCGGAGGTTCCGGTGGCCGGAAGTTCCGGGCAGTGGCCGGAAGTTCCGGGCTTTCCAGAAGCTTGTCCAGGCTTCTTCTTCCTTCTCTTCCACGCTTCCCTCGCGGATGGTGTAGGTGATCCTTGGCGCTTGCACTCCTCCTCGTCATCTGTGAAGCTCCAAAAATACCTATGCATGCATGATGGAGGGTCAAGTAGTATACCATCCTCGAAGGGGTCAAGTGAGCACGTGTAAAGGAGATGATTCACCTTTATGTATGTGAAGTAGATGTCGCACGTGTCACTTGCCGAATGAACTCTTGACATGGTGATGTCCATAAGATGCTCCGCATCAGGTTGGTTAACTTATCACATGTTAGCGACATGCCAAGAGCATTCTAAAAATTTACTGTACTCTATTGTTATGCCAAGAAGAGGAAGTGCTTTGACCGACGGACCAAACGAGACATGCGTGCCGTGCCGTGAGTGGATCCAGTTTATCGTTTTGAACTTGTTTGGTCTAGTAGTAACACTTGGTTTTGACTATTGATAAGATTTTATATATGGCCTAATGTATTCTTCGAGGTTGCCTTTGACTATTGATAAGATTTTATATAATTTGAAAACTATATCATTCGAAGATCCTTTCACGTTCCGTTTAAAAAAAAAGATCCTTTCATGTATGAATTTGACGGTATGCTTTGAGAAACTTGCATGTCCTATACTGCTCCTGTTTGGATACTCTAACTTAGCTAGAGGTTAGACTAACTCATGACTAACCCTGCACTAACTCTAGCCAAAGAGGTGTTTGGATGACAGGGTTAGATTGACAATAAATGCACTTGATGGAGAGAGAAAAGGTGATTTTTCAGTGGGCCCCATGAGAACTAGATCCAATTAGCACTACTTGGCTTGCGGGATAGAGAGAGAAAAGTGATTTTTCAGTGGGCCCAATGAGAACTATCTCCAATTAGCACCTCTTGGGCGGGATAGTTTTTTTGGTGGGTTTGGTGCAACTTGCTCCAATTTAACCCTCATGTTTCGATACTTTAGGGATATTTGAGTTCCCACTAGCCCAAACTAACTCTAACCCACGGATCCAAACAGGGCCAAAGTTAGTCTCGGAAAACGCATTAAACCCTATATACATGGACAGACGGAGTACATGATACTAGCAAACGCTCACCATTAGTAATAGTTCATTGGTTGGTTTCGAATTTTGATTCAGTTGTTGTGCTGCTACCGTCCAATATTTGCATGTGGTTGTTTCTAGAATAAAAAAGGAGGTAGTACTTATTGTGGGAAAGGTGAAGTGATGGTTGCTTCGCCCGAGCAACTTATTACTCTGGGAATATTGGAGTATCAGCGGATTCAACGAAGAGAGAAATGATGGTTGCTTCATCCGAGCAACTTACTGTGGCGAAGGTGGGGCTCTATGATTTGACTGCTCACTAGTCATTATTACTGCGGCACAACAACCAAGGTGAATCTTTCCCTGCAGTTGTGCACTCAATATTGCTGCATGGCAGGTGGAGCCGGGTGAAGGATGTCCAACATGTCGGCGAAACGAAGTTGAATTGTTTCTGGCATTGCTATCAATCCTTCAGGATTTGTTTATATGTACGCATAATTTTCTAGCATAATGAAATTGTATTGTGATGCTATGAAGGTTTCAACTTTGGTTCCCGCAGGAAAAAAGGTTTCAACTTAGGATGCATGTGTCCTCTTGCCTCAAGATTGTCTCGTTACAACATTCCACCAAATACAAATGAAACTACCATGGCCACTAATGCATCTCAATGGTTCGCAGATCAGCGCCAATATTCACATCACAATTGAAGACAAAGTTGTGAGAAGGTGTACAAATAAAGAAAAATATATAATTGACCGATGATGTTCACAGGCAATCAGGCATGGCTCCATTTCCTGGGCACAATGTTCATTGGTTGGCAGCTAGTTTCACCCAGCTCTGTAGCAAAAAAAGAGGTGTATGGACGACATCACAATCCGATCATTTTGTGCAGCTCCACTAAAATCGAGTTGATCATCCCTGTTTGCAAAGATATTCAGCCAGTGTGATTACAATAATAGTGGAACTAGATGATGAAACATAACACACACAAATAGAAGCCGATCACCTCTGTGATCTCTCTTTAGGACTAACTACTCATTGGAGAATATTAGGCACGAAGTTGGATGAGGGGGATAGCAAAACCAATCTCCCTTTATACAGTCCCATAGAAATGTAGAAGCGTTGCCCGTGTGACGTTTTGGCGGAACTGCACAAAACACTCTTAAGAAAAAAGTGATTTGTGCAGTTCACCAAAAGGTCGCAATAGCAACGAGGTGAAATGGATAGCCCTGTTTGCAAAAGGAGGTAGAAAGGGAAACAATTACTGCCCAATAACACGAGTTGAAGACACATGCATCGACAAAAAAGAAGCATATTCCATGTAATAAGGGAAAGATAGCAGCATGGTGGTTTATCAAAAATGGTTTGAGGACGAGATTGCAAGATGGGAAGTACGCCAATCGAGATACGTTTTAAGCAAACAACTAAAGAAGATCCACATGCAGGATTTCCACATGCAGCAACGTGGGAAGATGGGCAGTGGAGCAAGGCCAGAGGATGCTGTATCTGAGGGTCGTCGGGATGTAACTAGGAGGGCACCGGCGGCCGGGATCTGCCCATACTGCGGCAGTGAGCAAGTGGCGAAGGCACTACCGCGTCGGAGCTTGGTCAAAGAGAACGGCAGGTACCGCAGATCGGGACGTGCTGCCTCAACACCGTCGAACGGAGAAACGATGCACATCCTCCCTTTCCGCCGGCGGACGGGATGCGGCCGGATCAGTGGCCAACGGTGAGAGAGAGGGGCCACCGCCACCTTGTGTGAGATAGTGTGACTAGAGACAAACCCCGGCAAGCAGGCTCCATTGTATATAGTGGAGCGGATTTTTCTTTTTTCCCAACGACAATCATTTTATATTCTCTACATGCCACTGAGGAATATAACTTTATTTAATACTAACGCGTCAAGTCGAACTTTGTTCCGTCTACGCGTGGTACACAACCCTCCTTCGAGTAAACAACCACTACACGCGTCAAATTATCACGTGGGCTGCCTTTTCGTACAGAAATGAGCTCCACCGTGTACCCGCGCGGGTGTGGCCGGGAACGAGACGTGAGTACGTGCATTGTGCGTGCACCTCTTATTTAGGTGCAGGTACGTATGTGGGTGGGTGTGAGATAGATGGTTTGTGCGAAACATAGGCAATGTGTCGATGATATATCAAACAAAAAATGTAACATATGCAATGTGTGTGAAACAGAGTCATGGATATACCATATATAGAGGGAGCAATCCACGAGAAGAGAGTGGAGGGATCATCGGCATGAGATATCGATAGAGTCGAAAACATGGATGAAGTGTGTGGGTGCGCGATCGATAAAGAGTGCCATTGATTTTGTGTTTGCCCACGTCAAAGATACATGGTGGCTGGCCTACTGGATTGTGAGAGGGCGAAGGTGCAGTTTTTCTCTGTGGCATGGATACCTACCTACAACGTTCGACTATCGGTGTGTGTGGGGGGGGGAGGGGCAGAGACATGACTATAGAGAGGTAGATCGACTAGTATATGTGTGGAGAAGGAGAGAGACCTAGCTATGTATTGAGGGGGATCGATCGGCATACATGCATATGTGTAGCAGAGGAATAAGGTTGGGAGAAAGACAAAGGTAGAGTGTGGAGGGCTGGTGGAGTTGCTTCTCACAAATGGTGGGAGAGGCCTGCTAGACAAACGGAGGGTATGAGTGCAATATCAATAAGAGAGGGGGTGTCTGCCTGTCTATGCACATGCGTGTGAGAGATGGGTTGGGAGGTATGCAAGGATGGTGAGGGGGGCGATATGGTTGTGGTAAGCAGACATAACTACAAAGGAAGATCAATCGTCGTGTGTCCGAGAAAGGGAGAGACATAACAAGTGAGGTAAGTCGATCGGTGCATGGGGAAAAAGAATTATAGTCGACCTAGCTATATGTAGGGAGATCGGTACGTATACATGCATGCATGTGTTAGAAGCAAATAAGGTCCGGAGAGATGGACAGGAGGAGAGGGGTGCGGCTAGGTGGTGGCGCGAGAGGTCTACTAAGTCGAGGGGGGAGGAGTATGTGAGTATGAGATCGATGAAAAGAGGGGTGGGAGTGTGCACCTATGTGGAACCGCATTGGACATAGGGGGCATGGATGGTGAGAAGAGAAGAGGGGAAGTGTGTGTTTGTGGTAGGCACACTTGGCTAGAGAGGTATATGATGTCACTTGAAGCTACGTCGATATTTCCCCAAAGAGGAAGGGATGATGCAGCACAACGCCGGTAGGTATTTCCCTCATATGTGAAACCAAGGTTATCGAAGCAGTAGGAGAACCAAGCAACACAACGTAAACAAAACCTCCACACAAATAACAACTACTCGCAACCCGACGTGTAAAAGGGGTTGTCAATCCCTTTTGGGCAGCAGCGCCCCAAGATGGGAAAACGGACGTGAATAAAATTATAGTAGATTGATAGATCGAATGCCAAATAAAATAAATAAGAATAAATTGCAGCAAGGTATTTTTGTATTTTTTTGTTTAGTAGATCTGAAAATAAAAGGCAAATAAAATAGATCACAAAGGCAAATAATATGAGAAAGAGACCTGGGGGGCGTAGGTTTCACTAGTGGCTTCTCTCGAGAAAAATAACAAACGGCGGGTAAACAAATTACTGTTGGGAAATTGATAGAAATTCAAATAATCATGACGATATCCAGGCAATGATCATTATATAGGCATCACGCCCAAGATTAGTAGACCGACTCCTGCCTGCATCTACTACTATTACTCCACACATCAATCGCTATCCAGCATGCATCTAGTGTATTAAGTTCATGGAGAAATGGAGTAATGCAATAAGAATGATGACATGATGTAGACAAGATCTATCTATGTAGAGATAGACCCCATCGTTTTATACTTAGTAGCAACGATACATACATGTCAGTTCCCCTTCTATCACTGGGATCAAGCACCGTAAGATCGAACCCACTACAAAGCACCTTTTCCCATTGCAAGATAAATAGATCAAGTTGGCCAAACAAAACCCAAATATCGGAGAAGAAATACGAGGCTATAAGCAATCATGCATTTAAGAGATCAAAGAAATTCAAATAACTTTCATGGATATAAAAAGATAGATCTGATCATAAACTCAAAGCTCATCTGATCCCAACAAACACACCGCAAAAAGAGTTACATCATATGGATCTCCAAGAGACCATTGTATTGAGAATCAAACGAGAGAGGAAGCCATCTAGCTACTAACTACGGACCCGAAGGTCTACAAAGAACTACTCACGCATCATCAGAGAGGCACCAATGGAAGTGGTGAACCCCTCCGTGATGGTGTCTAGATTGGATCTGGTGGTTCTGGACTCTGCGATGGCTGGAATTGATTTTCGTCGACTCCCCTAGGGTTTCTGGAATATTGGGGTATTTATAGGGCAAAGAGGCGGTCCGAGGGGCACCCGAGGTGGGTACAACCCGCCAGGGCGCGCCTGGGCCTCCTGGCGCGCCCTGGTGGGTTGTGCTCCCCTCGAAGCACCCCCAGGCGCTGCCTTGGCCCATTAGGTGTCTTTTGGTCCATAAAAAGCTTCATAAAGTTTTGTTGCATTTGGACTCCGTTTAGTATTGATTTCCTGCGATGTAAAAAACATGCAAAAAACAGCAACTGGCACTTGGCACTATGTCAATAGGTTAGTACCAAAAAATGATATAAAATGATTATAAAACATCCAAGATTGATAATATAACAGCATGGAACAATAAAAAATTATAGATACGTTGGAGATGTATCAGCATCCCCAAGCTTAACTCATGCTTGTCCTCGAGTAGGTAAGTGACAAAAACAAAAAATGATGTGGAATGCTGCCTAACATGTCATATCATATTCTTTTCTTTATAGCATGGACATTTGGACTTTTATATTGTCCAAAGCAATAGTCTAGTCTTGACATGATAACTTAAATACTAAAGCATATCAACAAGCAACCATGTCTTTCAAAATATGAATGCTAAAATAAGCTATCCCTAGCCCATCATGCTCCATCATTGATCCATTCATCAAACACACTCGCATATTAACTACACCCAATGCTCAAGTACGATCATAGTGCCTCCTAGTTGGTGCTTTTATAAGAGAATATGGAGACTCAAATTCAAAAATAAAAACTGCATAAAGTAAAAGAAAGGCCCTACACAGAGGGAACTAGGGATTTGTAGAGGTGCCAGAGCTCAAAGCGAAAAACTTAGAGATAAAAACATTTTGGGAGGTGTGTCCTTCCCACCAACAAAAACGACTTAGAGTTCCCAACACTTTCCATGCTAGATATATCATAGGCGGTTCCCAAACAGAAAATAAAGTTTATTCCTTTTTCCACCATACTTTCACTTTCCATGGCTAACCGTATCCATGAGTGCCTTCCATACCAACACTTTCCAAGGAATTTATTATTTGACAACATAAAGTAAATTCATTTTTCATTTCGGGACTGGGCATCGCTAATACCTTTGCCTTACTCTCGTGCAATGACAAGTGAATAAACATTCATCGTGAGAATAACACATCTAGCATGGAAAATATTAGCCACCCCTCACCGATCCGTGAGCGGTACAAACACACAAAAGAGAAGTTTATTTTGAAAATTAGAGATGGCACATACAAATTTGCTTAGAACGGCAAAATAATACCGCATATAGGTAGATATAGTGGAGTCATGTGGCAAAACTGGTTTAAAGGTTTTTGGATGCACAAGTAGTGATCATACTTAGTGCAAAATGAAGGCTAGCAAAAGATTGAGAAGCGACCAACCAACAAATGAATAAACTCATAAGCGAGCATTAAGCATAATGATGTAGGGTGGAACCCTATACGGCCAATCTTTCATGAAAGGAGCAAATCCCAACTAAGAACATGAAGAACACGGGGAAGAACGGAGAGAAATCACAAGGGGAAACACTCAAGAACAAATCCAATCACACATCCACTAGACAATCAAACACACAAGATCCACAAGGTACATGAACAACAAAGGGAAAGATGCAAGGTAAGGTTCATCTCCATGAGGAGGTCTTGAATCCACGAGGGGATCTTCCTGTGAGGGGTCTTGAATCCAAGGTGGATCTTCTCCGAAGAGGGGCCGTGGTCTCTCTCGTGGAGTAGATCCGTAATGGATGAGCAAAGCTCTATCTCTAAATGAGCTACTACTTTGCTAACCCTAACTAGAAGGAGGTGGAGGAGTATATATAGTCTAAGTCACGAAGGGGTAAGTGGGAAAGGGGATACATGGGCCTCGGGCCCTGTCCATGCGCGCAGGCAGGCGCCGGATGTCCGGCTGTTCATGAGACGCAGATGTCCAGGGCACTGGCCGGATGTCCGCCCTGGCAGTGGCCGAATCTGTCCTTCTCTGGACAGGCGCTGCCGGATTTCCGGGATGACGCCGGATGTCTGGGCTGTGGCTGGGCGCCGGATGTCTGGGCTGGCCGCCGGATGTCCAGCCGCTGATGCTTTTGGCCATCTGTTGGGGCATCTCCTGTGCGGCTACCCAGGCGCCGGATGTCCGGCCTCTGGCTCGGATGTCCGGCCGCTGTAGCTTCAGCAATTCCGTCTTCTTTCGTCGTCGCTTCCAGGCTTCCCTCACGGATGGTGTAGTTGTGCATGTGTGTTTGCACTCCTCCTCAACATCCGTGAAGCTCCGACAATACCTATGCATGCACACAGGAGAAGTGTCAAGTAGTATACCATCCTCGAAGGTGTCAAGTGAGCACGTGTAAAGGAGATGATTCACCTTTGTGTACGTGAAGTAGATGTCACACGTGTCACTCGCTGAATGGACTTTTGACATGGTTATGTCCATAGGATGCTCCGCATCTTCTCCCCTCCCTTGGTAAAGATCCGACCTCGGATCGAATCACCATGGGAAAGAGATGGCTTCGCCGTGTAGAAGTGGACGTTCACCAAGTACATGTCATCTTGAAGTTCGAAATGGGCACTCTCCAATGTCGCACCGTATTGTGATTCCTTCAAAAGGAGTAAGGACAACAAACACTTGGAAAAACAAATGTGGTTAGCCTTAGTGCAAAACCAACCATTCAAGAGGTGAGTCACCAAACACGTGTCGTCATCATGCAAAGCATATGGTGTGACAAAGGATTGTGACGTGGCATGTAAGCATATCAATCGAGCAAAGCAAAGATATCTTGGGAACAAGCATGTAAATGTGGGGTAGTGATGCAAATATGTGTAACAAGAGAATAAGCATCTACCTCAAAGTCACAGCAAGCATGGGCAAAGCGCTCAATGAAAGGTCTATGGTAGGCATAAGAAGCATTAACAACACCAAATAAAATGAAGTGTCTAAACACATGGGTCAAGTGCAAGACAATCCAAACATAATGTGCATGGGGTGTAGTGAATACCGTGTGGCACTCAACACAATGGAAAGAGCAATTGTTCGTCATGTGTGAGGCAATCAAGGCAAGCATGTAGCAATCAATGGGACATGGCATATGTGAAGTGATGACATTGTTGCAACCAAATATATGAGAGGAGCAAGTAATCCAAGAATTGGATGCAACATACAAGGCATATATATCATGATGCATGGAACGGTGAAAATGACAATTCGAAGCAAGATCTCTAACATGTGTGCAATCAAGTGGTCCAAGATGAATAGTAAGTCTCATGGTGCAAGGAACACAAGTAGTATGATTCGCAATATCCATGCTCAAGAAAGATGTCACCTTGAAGGCGTGTCCTTGTGCATTCTTCACAATGCCGAAGTGGTAGGAAAGGTGGTGTAGAAGCGAGTCATGGTCGAATGTATGAGGATCGCTCTCAAGAGCTCGAATGGTCAACTCACGTGAAGCGGAAGTCGACACAAAGTCCAAGTATCCTACACATGCACAAAATAAAGCAAAGAATGTATGCGCATGGTAGATAAACACATCATCCATCATGATGGTTCTCTTCTCTTGCACATAACCATTAGAAGCACAAGTGCATGAATAATATGATGCAACAATGGCTATATTAATGGCACTAGGTATATGATGCAAAGAGGTAAGGAAAGCATACTTCACAAGGAATATGTCAAAATCTCGAAATATATATGAGAATGCTATGGGGGAAATCTCATTAGCAAGACTAAAGGCATAGTTGCACTCAATACATGGCAAATCATCTAGCATGAGAGAGGCAACATATGGAGAGATATGACAAGAAGCAATAACAATCATGTGCAAAGCATGGTAATGGTTGTCATCAACCGCAAGAAATGAGCAAGTATGAATCATCGGTGATGCAACACAAGCAAGCATAGTAATCAAGTCGTTCAAGCTAGTAGTGCGAAGATGCAACATACTAGAGAAAATCATGGCAATCATGTCATGTGAGCAAATAATAGGCATAGGCAATACACATGACATATCGCAAGCACGAACACAAAGCAAGATCATAGTATCATCATAGGAATGGGTCATAGATGGAACATGGCAACAACAAGTGATATCTCCACCAAGCTTGCAAATACACATACAAGTAGTAGAATCAATCATCATGTGTAATGCAAAGCATGGGTCACAAATGCATGGCAAAGGCATAGGAATGAGCATATCATGCAAGCTGAACATGGCAAGATGGGCATATAATATGTAATGGACAATAACCCATAGCCAAGGGAGGGCCATGTAGAATGAATGCGCGAAGTCTTTGTGCGAAGAGAGCGGCGGGAAAGATAATCCATGGGATCCCAAGTCATGTTGCTCTCTAGAGCTCATTTTGTCAACTCATGGGATTGCGAGGTTGACAAGTATTCATGGGTACCTACACAAAAGAACCACAAACGGAAGAAATTGTGTGTGTCATAAATGTACACATCATCCATCATGATGTGTATGTGCACGTGTGAGTTAGCACAAGGTAAGCATTGCTCAAAGAAATTTGATGCATGGTATAAGAACATTTCATCCATCATGAAAGAATAGTTGTTATGTATAACACGATGGGGACACAAATTGAGCGTTTAATTATAAGGCACAACAATAGCATTTTTATTCATAGGAAGCATATTGTGCACATAAGTATGTGGATCATGCAATGGATTGGATGAATCAAAATCTCCTAAAATGTATGAGGAAACTATGGGGGTCTCCTCATGAGCAATATTGGAAACATCATATGGAGAAAATGGACAACATCCAAAACAATGCATATCCGAAGCTAGGTGGTCATGGCATGGCATATGAGATAAATGATGCAAAGGGAGCATATCAATATCATCACAAGAAAAACAAATGCCGATAACCATGGGCTTGTCATCTATGCCATATGTGCAAATTGGGTTTATTTTAATAGCATATGCATAGTCACTATGGAGAGATTGCAAATATGACATATGATTGATCTCATGCATAGCATATGACAAGTCAAGCGGATTGTCAAACATGATGTGACCTAAAGAATGATCACAATAAATCCTATGTATCATGGCATCACAACTAATAGACTCCACATGGCAATCATCATACTCATCATAAATGGGTAAATCATCGCATGGGGAAGTCGCACTAGCATGAAGCATGGTAATAGGTTGATCAACATCATGCAAGCAATCAATGTCAAGAATGTCCACTAGTGGGACTAGAGCATCGCCGTCACCTATGTTACCATTTTCATTCCACTCAAGTGGTGTAGGTGAGGTGGGAAAGACCAAAGGGTGGTCATCATCATCTTGATGGAACCATGTGGGGGGTGCATCATATTCCACCATGGCCATCGTCTTGTCCAAAGGTAGGACGAAGTCATCGCGAATCGGTGCCTCATCATAGATGGGACCTAGCACCAAATGAGAAGACACAATAGAGGTAGAGGTCAAGTCGTTAGTGTTGAAAGTGGACTCACATGATCTATCAACTATCTCACTCTCTCTATGTGGTGGTTCACTCACTTCCTCAAGGTAGGTGCACTCAATCTCACGTATGGTGGAGTCACTCATCTCACTCAAGTGGTGGGGGTTGTGGCTCTCCTCACATGGGAATTGTGGCAACACATCATATATGGGGCTAGTGGTGAAGTCACTCTCACTCTCAATATGGTGGCAAAAGTCACTCAAGTCATCATACGTCGCCGTGGTCGAAGGGAAAATCCCATGCTCAACCATCTCATCGCCGTCGCCGTGGATGAAAGTCGAAGATGGCACATCATAACTCTCGCCTCCTATGATGGAAGCATCATCCTTGCTCATCACCATGTCATTCACCTCCAAAGCTTGGTCCTTGATGGTCTCCGTAGTCGTAGTCATCGCCGCACCATCTTGAAAAAAGAGTCGAAGTAGACTCGACATCATTAATGCCACAAAGAGGGATGGCGGTGAAGTCGAACTTGGGAGCATCATCTTGGAGCTCGTCGGGCTTGGACATCGTGGTGGTACTAGCCTCATGCTCGTTCTCATGGAGCTTGGTCATCGCGAAGTGAGCTTGGGGTGGAGAAGCTTTGGCCTTCATGAGTTCTTGTTCCAACTTGAGAGCACCAATGTAGTTGTCGTCGAGGGACTTGTAGTTCTCGAGGAAGATCATCTTGGAGATGTCGTTGTGCAATCTCATCATGAAATGGAACTTCATCGAAATGGGGTCGTCCACGCCGACTCGTCGCAAGGCAATCTTCATCTCCTTGAAGTACTCATCGATGGACTTGGATCCTTGGATGGTGTTCTCCAATTGGCGTTGAAGTTGTTCCATGTAGGTTGGAGGCACGAACTCTCGCCGCAAAGCTCTCTTCGTCTTGGGCCAACTCATGTCGTAGCTCTTCGAAGGTGTGTGAAGCCACCATGTGTACGCGTAGCCGTGGAAGTTTCTTGTGGCGCACTTCACTTGATCTTCGGGAGGAACTTGATGTAGCTTGAGGTAGTCGTCCAATAAACGTTCCCACTCGAGATACTCCTCGGGTTCTAGAGTTCCATAGAAAGGAATCTCATGCTCGATCTCGAGGTCGTAGTAGCTCGTGGAAGTCGCGGACTTAAGCTTTGGGAGCTTTTCTTGAGCGTAGTCTTGAGGTACTTGTTGGTGAAGATGCCATATATCCGAAGGCGAAGATGCCTTGAAGTCGCTTAGCGAAGATGCCAAGGGAGATGGTGAAGTCATTGAGCGGTTGTTGGTGTTGAGCTCTTGACCTCCACGTTCGTGGTGGTGATGGTGTCGATGATGATGTGACCTTGCCGGAGATGGTAGCTTGGAAGCATGTGTACTTGAGCGTCTTCTCGAAGATGAGGAAGATCGCTTGTAGGACTTGATGAGGGCTTTGATCTCATCCATTTGAGCTTGTATCTTGGCATCGGTAGAGTTATTCGTGGCATCGAACTCGTCGTTGTTGTTGTAGACCAAAGGTGAAATGCCTTGCCTATCCATCACAAGACTCGAGTAGAGGTGAGTAGGAAATGAGATAAACAATACCAAGTTACCTTTTCCCAAAGTTGAGGATGTATCCCGTTTCACTCAATATGAGATGAAAGAATAGTGGAATTGGTACTGGACTTGTTCACTCACACGTACAAACTAAAGCTTATGGAGTAGCTCGGTGAGGATAGTGGCACAAAAATTTAATGCAAAATGTTAGCAAGAGTCAATAATGTTGGAAGAGATTCACAAATTTGCAAGTGGAACAAGTAGACCAATAGCAATATGTGGCACACGGAAACACACACACGAATAGATAAATGGGGCCGTGCAACCAAGGAATGAGCACAAAATGTGGAATCCACGTAAAACGCTCGTGTTGCACAACTCAAGAGAGACACTAGCACAATTGCTCAATAGGCAGATATGACACTTGTGCACAACCTATAAGATGCAAAATGTATGAGCTTTCTATCCCAAGTATGCTATGTATGTATGGTTCCCGGTGTTTCACACATGATGATCCAAGATGATCGGATATGACAATCTTATATGCAATGTGGTATGGTGCTATGGCTATTGTTTACAAGCTTCTTTGCTCTTTCTCTTTTGCTTAAAAGCTTTATTCTTTTTTTTATATGGCCACAATGCAAAATGCACAAACCAAGATAGCAATTGGGTATATACGGGAGCAATCTTGTGACACAAGGGATGATATGATACCAATATGATATGGTATGTATGCAATGGATGGTGTATATCACTAATGTGCACAAGTAATGTTACCGGCAATACTCAAATGGCTAGTCTCGATAGGCAAGTGACGCAAAATGGGCTAGGGGTTATCAATGCAATGGCAAGGGAATATACAATGGAGGAATACCACGATACCAAGATGATATGGAGGTTACCGTCGAGGGTTTCTCGTTTGTAAGCCACGGACGGATGATGGTGAAGTGGTCAATGTCGATGACGACCTCGTGGCGGTGATCTTGATGGAGATGCCAAGATGATGGAGACTCGTCCCTAAGTAGCTGAAACACCTTAGGAAACGGAAAAAAACCGCGAACTCAAAATCTCAAATGACAAATGTCAAATGGTGTTAGCGGGAAAGTGGTGGCGGTTAAGGAAGCTCAATGGGATTGCGGAAATGCAATGATGGGTTTTGAGACGCAATGCGGAAGTGGAGGGTAAGGTGGTGGACTATACACGGTGTCGGAGTTGGAAGCACGGTCCCTAAGTAGCCTAAACACCTTAAGACACACAACTCTCAACACAAACAAAATTGGGTTAAGTCGGGGTGGTGGAAGTGTATGGTGGCAAGCCTATGCAGAAGTTATGGTGGTGGTGGTGGTTGATGAAGAAGCAATCATCCCTAAGTAGCCTAAACACCTCAGGAGACTCAAATCACAACTTAAACAACCTCAAATGCTATAAGGAACAAAAAGGGTTAGGTTGCGGAAGTCGGTGGTGGTTATGCGGATGATATGGTGGAAGCCCTAGGCAAAGATGCCAAAGTTCCAAAAATTTGATGAAGTCAAATGGTTATGTTGTATTTTTGTGGGAAGGGGGATGTCAAGAGCTTCAAAACGAGCTAAAGAACGTGAAAATCGGACTCCGGATGAATTACTTAGGGACAAAACGGTGAAACGGGGAAGGCTGAAATCCCAGGGGCCGGACATCCGGGGTTGGGTCCGGATCTCCGGGTGTCGATGTCCAGAACCGAGCAGATTTGGCGTTCCAGGAGCCGGATGTCCGGCCGGGGACCCGGATGTCCGGCCCGATGGCCCGGATGTCTGGCCTTTGGCCTGGATGTCCGGCCCGACGATTCCAGATCAGGATTTGGACTTCGCAACTCGATTTGGGGGCGGAAAATAGATGATTTTAGAGGCAAAATTAGAGAGCTTTTGTGGATGGAAAGTGGGGTAACTTGGGGAAATGCTAGATCCACTCGAAACCAAGCAAATCCATGGATCAAAATCAAAAAAACATCATCAAACCAACAAATCACAAAAAAAAATTAGGGGCTATTTTTTGGTGGGGATTTTTGAATTTAGGATGAAATCAACAAAATTAGGCTAGAAAACAAAGAGGGGAGGCTCCGAAATCGTGATCAACGTGGCTCTAGATACCAAGATGATGTAGGGTGGAACCCTATACAGCCGATCATTCACGAAAGGAGTGGATCCCAACTAAGAACACGAAAAACACGGGGAAGAACGAAGAGAAATCACAAGGGGAAACACTCAAGAACAAGTCCAATCACACATCCACTAGACAATCAAACGCACAAGATCCACAAGGTACATGAACAACAAAGGGAAAGATACAATGTAAGGTTCATCTCCATGAGGAGGTCTTGAATCCATGAGGGAATCTTTCCGTGAGGGGTCGTGAATCCAAGGTGGATCTTCTCTGAAGAGGGGCCGCGATCTCTCTCGTGGAGTAGATCCTTAATGGATGAGCAAAGCTCTATCTATAAATGAGCTACTACTTTGCTAACCCTAACTAGAAGGAGGTGGGGGAGTATATATAGTCTAAGTCAGGAAGGGGTAAGTGGGAAAGGGGATACATGGGCCTCGGGCCCTGTCCATGCGCGCTGGCAGGCGCCGGATGTTCGGTTGTTCGCAAGACGTGAATTTCTGGGGCACTGGACGGATGTCCGGCCTGGCGTTGGCCGAATCTATCCTTCTCTGGATAGGCGTTGCCGGATTTTCAGGATGACGCCGGATATACGGGTTGTGGCCAGGCGCCGGATGTCCGGCCGCTGATGCTTTTGGCCGTCTGTTGGGGCAGCTCTTGTGCGGCTGCCCAGGCGCTGGATGTCCGGCCTCTGGCCCGGATGTCCGGCCGCTGTAGCTTCAGCAGCTCCGTCTTCTTCCGTCTTCGCTTCCAGGCTTCCCTCGCGGAAGGTGTAGTTGTACATTTGCGTTCGCACTCCTCCTCAACATCCGTGAAGCTCCGACAATACCTATGCATGCACACGGGAGAAGTGTCAAGTAGTATACCATCCTCGAAGGGGTCAAGTGAGCACGTGTGAAGGAGATGATTCACCTTTGTGTATGTGAAGTAGATGTCACACGTGTCACTCACCGAATGGACTCTTGACATGGTGATGTCCATAGGATGCTCCGCATCACATAATTAACAACGAATAATGCACCACAGGTAGGATATAATTTCATTGCATAATTATTAACTTTCGTGCTTGCATAGGGAATCACAAACCTTAACACCAATATCCTTACTAAAGTATAATTACTCATAAACATGACTCACATATCACATCACCATATCTCAAAACTATTACTAAGAATCAAGTTTATTTTGTCCAATGATCTTCATGAAAGTTTTCTTTCTCTCAAATTAATTTAAGTGAAGCAAGAGAGAATTTCTTGAATTTTTTATTAATTCTCAAATAAATCTAAGTGAAGCAAGAGAGCATTTCTTCAAAAATACTAAAGCACACCATGCTAAAAAAGATATAAGTGAAGCACTATAGCAAGTCCATAGCTCATAAAAATGCAAGTGAAGCATAGAGAGAAATTCTAACAAGTCATGACATAATTTTGGCTATCTCAAATAGATGCGTCCAGCAAGGAATCAAGACTTAAAACAGAAAATAAAACAAGCAAAGACTCATATCATACAAGACGCTCCAAGCAAAACACATAGTATGTGATGAATAAAAATATAGCTTCGAGTAAAATACCGATGGTTGTTAGAAGAAAGAGGGGATGCCACTCGGGGGGCATCCCCAAGCTTAGTTGCTTGCTCTATTTTGGATAATAGCTTGGGATGTCGGGAAATCCCCAAGCTTAGGCTCTTCTCACTCCTTATTCCTTCATCCATCGTAAGTTAACCCAAAACTTGAAAACTTCAATCACACAAAACTCAACAGAAGCCTTTGTGAGATCCGTTAGTATAAGAAAACAAATCACTACTATAGGTGCTGTAGTAAACCAATTCATATTTTGTTCTTGCATTATATATACTTATTCCAACTTTTCTATGGCAAAAACTCACCAAAGAAAATCATAGAGCCAGCAAAATAAGCACACAACGCAAAGAAAATAGAATCTGTCAATAACAGAACAGTCTATAGTAATCTGGGTAATTCGAATACTTCTGTAGCTCCAAAAACTCTGAAAACTTAGACGACCTGGGAAATTTGTATATTATTCTACTGCAAAAGGAATTGGTATTTTATCTCTCTCTGGTTAAAACTGAAAATTATTTCTGCGAGCGCAAAAGTTTCTATTTTTTCAGCAAGATCAAACAACTATCACCCAAGAAGATCCTAAAGGCTTTACTTGGAACAAACACCAATTAAAACACAAAAAACACAATCATAACAGTAGCATAATTGTGAAAACACTCAAGAACATAAAGCAAAAAGAAAAAATAAATTTTATTCATTGGGTTGCCTCCCAACAATCGCTATAGTTTTACGCCCTTAGCTAGGCATAAAGCAAGGATCTAAGTTTTGTCATCTTTCTTCTTAATTCCCTTAGAGGTGTTTTTATCATGATGTTTTGTAAACACAACATAAAATATATTATCCATAGAAACCGTAGCATTCCTAAGTTGGTTTTAATCATAACCCCTTTAATTTCCCGCAACAATCCAAGAGTGATGTTGATTAACATTGTTGAAAACTTGTTTGATTATATCTAAAACGGGGACTTCTTTTTTAAGATTCTCATCAAAGATTTTATTATCCCCAAGCAAATTCCTTAGAGCATAATCACTATTGTAAATAATTTCATCTATCACGGGTATTCACGATTCATACCATAAAAATCAAAGATTTCCCTAGCTTCCCATATGATATAGTCAAACTCATTCATAAGAACGAGAGTGGACAACTTTTTAGCCTTAGGATTCTTTAGAACGGGGAGCTCAAAAACAATATTTGCAAAGTAGGATGAGTACGGATAAAATTACTTTCAAGTTTCAGAACTAGTGCTGAAATAGCATCCGCATAAGATCTAGTAGTTCTAAGTATAGGCGCATCATCATGACTTAAATTTCCAACACAATTGAAAAATTCTTGGATACGTTCTTTTCCCATAACAGTCCCTTGCCCCAAGATAAAAGTTTTAGCATGCAGATTGCCCGTACGTCCCATCTTAGGAATTAGGCCATCATCTATTGGTGCCATACCGAAATGACTCATGATTGCAAGCAAAGAATAAATCCGACGAGAAAACGGCGAACGAAAAAAGAGGGGCGAATAAAACGAAAAAAAATTATGAAGTGGGGGAGAGGAAAATGAGAGGCAAATGGCAAATAATGTAAATTGCGAGGATGTGAGATTTTTGATTAGGAACCTGGTATATGTTGAAGATCCTCCCCGGTAACGGCGCCAGAAATTCCTTTTGATGTCGCTTGAAGCTACGCCGATATTTTCCCAAAGAGGAACGGATGATGCAGCACAGCGGTGGTAGGTATTTTCCTCAGATGTGAAACCAAGGTTATCGAACCAGTTGGAGAACCAAACAACCCAATGTAAGAAACACCTGCACATAAATAACAACTACTCACAACCCGACGTTTAAAAGGGGTTGTCAATCCCTTTCGGGTAGAGGCACCCCAAGATGGGCAAATGGAAGTGAATAAAATTGTAGTAGATTGATAGATCGAACGCCAAATAAAATAAATAAGAATAACATGCAGCAAGGTATTCTTGTATTTTTGGTTTAATAGATCTGAAAATAAAAGGCAAATAAAATAGATGGCAAATAATGCGAGAAACAGACCCGGGGACCGTAGGTTTCACTAGTGGTTTCTCTCGAGAAAAATGGCAAACAGTGGATAAACAAATTACTGTTGGGAAATTGATAGAACTTCAAATAATCATGACGATATCCAGGCAATGATCATTACATAGGCATCACGTCCAAGATTAGTACACCGACTCCTGCCTGCATCTACTACTATTACTCCACACATCGACCGCTATCCAGCATGCATCTAGTGTATTAAGTTCATGGAGAAACAGAGTAATGCAATAAGAACGATGACATGATGTAGACAATATCTATCTATGTAGAGATAGACCCCATCGTTTTATCCTTAGTAGCAACGATACATACGTGCCGGTTCCCCTTCTGTCACTGGGATCAAGCACCGTAAGATCGAACCCACTACAAAAGCACCTCTTCCCATTGCAAGATAAATAGATCAAGTTGGCCAAACAAAACCCAAATATCGGAGAAGAAATACGAGGCTATAAGCAATCATGCATATAAGAGATCAAAGAAACTCAAATAACTTTCATGGATATAAAAAGATAGATCTGATCATAAACTCAAAGCTCATCTGATCCCAACAAACACACCGCAAAAAGAGTTACATCATATGGATCTCCAAGAGACCATTGTATTGAGAATCAAACGAGAGAGGAAGCCATCTAGCTACTAACTACGGACCCGAAGGTCTACAAATAACTACTCACGCATCATCAGAGAGGCACCAATGGAAGTGGTGAACCCCTCCGTGATGGTGTCTAGATTGGATCTGGTGGTTCTGGACTCTGCAGCGGTTGGAATTGATTTCTGTCGACTCCCCTAGGGTTTCTGGAATATTGGGGTATTTATAGAGCAAAGAGGCGGTCCGGGGGGCACCCGACATGGGCACAAACCACCAGGGCGCGCCTGGGCCTCCTGGAGCGCCCTGGTGGGTTGTGCTCCCCTCGGAGCACCCCCAGGCACTGCCTTGGCCCATTGGGTGTCTTCTGGTCCATAAAAATCTGTGTAAAGTTTCGTTGCATTTGGACTCCGTTTGGTATTCATTTCCTGCGATGTAAAAAACATGCAAAAAATAGCAACTGGCACTTGGCACTATGTCAATAGGTTAGTACCAAAAAATGATATAAAATGATTATAAAACATCCAAGATTGATAATATAACAGCATGGAAAAATAAAAAATTATAGATATGTTGGAGACGTATCAAGGCGAAACTATAAGCCCCATCTTTCTATGTGTCCGGTTGAAATGTTTTTCTCATGTGTATGCGGTGAGTGTTAGCAATCATAGAAGACTATATGATGGTTGAGCATGTGGACTTTCCTAAAGGCTCCGATACGTGACCCTTTGATGCGGAGCATCCTATGGACATCACCATGTCAAGAGTCCATTTGGCAAGTGACACGTGCGACATCTACTTCACATACACAAAGGTGAATCATCTCCTTTACACGTGCTCACTTGACCCCTTCGAGGATGGTATACTACTTGACACCCCTCTCGTGTGCATGCATAGGTATTACCGGAACCTCACGGAAGACGAGGAGGAGTGCAAGCGCCAAAGAACACCTACACCATCCGCGAGGGAAGCATGGAAGAGAAGATGGAAGAAGCGGAGCTGCTACAAGCTACAGCCACCGGACATCCGAACGCCACCGGACATCCGGTAACTGACGCAGCCCAGACGGCTAGAAGAACTCCATGCAACGAGTGCTACAGCGGCCGGACGTCCGACGAATACCGGTGCCCGGACGACCGGTGCCGACCAGACGACCGGTGCCACTACACTTGAGAAGAATCAACGAACATCCGACACGCACCGGACGTCTGGACTGTCCTAAGCCACCGGACGTCCGACCCCCACTGGTCGTCCGGTACCTGCATGTGCGCAGCCGTGGACCTTGGCCTTGTATCCCTCTCCCACTTACCCCTTCGTGGCTTAGACTATAAATAGACCACCTCCACCTCCTTTCTAGGGTTAGCGTTGTGTTAGCTCATATGTGAGATAGAGCTTTGCTCATCCATCCGGATCTACTCCATTGCGACGGACCGACACCTCTTCGGAGAAGATCCACGTTGGATTCAAGACCCCCTCTTCAGTGGCCCCTTCAAGACCTCCTCATGGAGATGAACTTTACCTTGTATATTTACTTTTGTTATTCATGTACCTTGTGGATCTTGTGTGTTTGATTGTCTAGTGGATGTGTTATTGGACTTGTTCTTGAGTGTTTCCTCTTGTGTTTTCTCTCTGTTCTTCCCCCTGTTCATCGTGTTGTTCGAGGGAACCCACTCCAACCGTGAAAGATCGGCCTATGACGGGTTAGCCCCGTATCATATGGTATCATGAGCCATGTTGATCACGTATTTGGAGTCCCTCCCACCGTTTTCTAGCCTTCTTTTGCTTGATTTCGTCCTAAAATTTGAAAATCCCCATCAAAAATAGCCCCAATTTTTTTTGTGATTTGTTGCTTTGATGAAGTTTTGTTGGATTTGATCCATGGATTTGCCTGGTTTTGAGTGGATCTAGCATTTCCCCAAGTTTTCCCACTTTCCATCCACGAAACCTCATCAATTTTGACCTCAAAATCATCAATTTCTACCCAAAATCGCGTCCCAAAACTCGCATCTCGTGTTGACCCCGATACACCGAACGACCGTCACTTTACTGTATGTCCGGAGCCCTTTGAGCCACCGGAAGTCCGACACTTACCGGATGACCAGAACCCCAAATCCGAGCTGAAATAGCGGATTTCCGACCCGACCGGATGTCCGGCGACCGGACATCCGTCCATTTACGGACATTCGATACGTGTAGTTTCAAACTTCGGCTGATTGTTGTTTTGACCATAAGTAATTCACCTGAACTCCGATTTTGACGTTCTTTAGCTCGTTTTGAAGCTCTTGACATCCCCCAGTGGCGAACGTACAGGGTGGCCAGGGTGGGCCGCGGCCCACCCTGGGATTTTGACACAGTCTACTATATACCTATACATACTAGTGGGCCAGAAAAAAAGGCCCAATAAACACGAACGCAGCCGCCCAGTCCAGGTTCCTCGTCGTCCCGATGCCCTAGTCACCGACGCACGCCCACGCCCGGTGCTTGACTGCTTGACCCCACGTCCCGCGATCCCCGGGTAGCCGCCTCGCCGTTCCTCACTGGATAGCCGCCGGTCGCGCCCCTGCCGGCCACCGCCGCCTAGAAACTCCGCCTCTCCTCCGGTCCTCCCACCCGCCCGACCGTCCCTCGCCCTGCGAGGCTTTGCGCCCCTGCCCCAACGCGTGGCTGCGCCACTCAGCCCTTGCCCCTGCCCTACCTGCGAGCTGCGCTTCTTCCGCCGGCCGGCGCCCCTGCCCTCGTGGCCTCACTCCGGTTTATAAGGTACCAATATGGCAATATTCCCAAATTTCTGATTTAGGGTTTGCTTTTTTGCCCTATGCTATCCACTACATGAACACAAACCAAAATAGAAAATACCAAATTAGCTTTATTGATAGAAAGTAGTTTTCTTGCAGATTTCTTGAAGATGAAGAGGGGTTGGAGATATTGTTTCTCTTTTCCAGAGAGAAGCTATGAAAATAGGGAAGAAGAAGAAGGCGGAGAATATGTCGGATGTGGCTGAAGAGAAAACCACCGAAGTTGTACCGGTAGTTCATCATTTGGTGTACTTGCTTTTAAAATTGGTATTGATTCTACTGGTGGCAACGGCAAATGTTGAGAGAGCATTTTCTGCCATGACTATAGTCAAGAGCAAGTTGAGAAATAAGATGGGTGATAGTCTTTTGGATGATTGCCTAGTTACATACATTGAGAGGGATGCTTTCTCTGAGGTGAATGAAGATGACATAATTGATACCTTCATGGCAATGCAAAAGCGTAGGCCAGAAACAGTCTTTTTGAACTTCTCAAGGTATGTACTATGGTCAGTGTTTCTATTTGATACCTTCATGGCAGCCATGTACTATTTACTATGTACGCTTCTTTATGCAAAACTAAGATTGAATTGTGAATTTTAGTGTGCTCGTAAGACCATATTAATCTATTTCTTTGTCTTATTGATAATTAGTTAGAACGTTTACATGCAATATTAGTTATCAAATTTTTTTGGAGCGGACCACCCTGTCATCAAAAGCTAGCTCCGCCACTGACATCCCCCTTCCCACAAAAATACCACCAACATCATTTGACCCCATCAAATTGTTGCAACTTTGGCATCTTTGCCTAGGGCTTCCACCACGTCATCCGCTACACCACCACCGACTTCCGCAACCTAACCCATCTTGATCCCCATTGCATATGTGGTTGCTTGAGTAATGATTCGAGTCTCCTAAGGTGTTTCGGATACTTAGGGATGGTTGCTTCCTCATCAACCACCACCACCACTTGTGCATTGCCTACTCGCCTAACCCATCATTCATCACCACCGCTTTCCGCTACCACCACTTGACATTGGGGATTTTGAGTTCGCGGTTTTTCCGTTTCCTAAGGTGTTTCGGCTAATTAGGAACGGTTCGACATAAAAGAACACCTCCACTCATCATCGCCACGAGGTCGTCATCGTACATCACGGACGGTAACCTCGACGACATCATTGTATATTCCCCTTGCAGTTGCATTGATAACCCCTAGCCCATTTTGCATTACTTGCCTATCGAGACTAGCCATTTGAGTATTGCCGACAATGTTACTTGTGCACATTAGTGATCTACACCATCCATTGCATACATACCATACCATCTTGATATCATATCATCTCTTGTGTTGCAAGATTGTTCCCGTATATACACAACTGCTATCTTGGTTTGTGCATTTAACATTGTGGCCATAAAAAAAGAATAAGATTTTAAGCAAATAAAAAGAGAAAAAACAAAGAAGCTTGTAAGCAAGAGCCATAGCATCGTATCATAGTGCATTACAATATATCATATGGTATCATACTTGATCATCTTCGATCATCGTGTGAGGAACACCGGGAACCATACATACATAACATACTTGGGATAGAAAGTTTATCCATTTTGCATCTTATAGGTTGTGCACAAGTGTCATATCCGCCTATAGAGCAATCGTGCTAGCGTCTCTCTTGAGTTGTGCAACACGAGCGTTTTACGTGGATTCCACATTTTGTGCTCATTCCTTGGTTGCATGACCCCATTTATCTATTCGTGTGTGCGTTTCCATGTGCCATTCATTGCTATTGGTCTACTTGTTTCACTTGCGAATTTGTGAATCTCTTTCAACATTATTGACTCTTGCTAACATTTTACATGAAATTTTTGTGCCACTATCCTCACCGAGTTACTCCATAAGCTTTACTTGATAGGTGTGAGTGAACAAGTCAGGTACCAATTCCACTATTCTTTCATCTCACATTGAGTGAAACGAGATACATCCTCAACTTTGGGAAAAGGTAACTTGGTATTGTTTATCTCATTTCCTACTCACCTCTACTCGAGTCTTGTGATGGATAGGCAAGGCATTTCATCTTCGGTCTACAACAACAATGACGAGTTCGATGCCACGAACAACTCCAACGAAGCCAAGATGCAAGCTCAAATGGAGGAGATCAAAGCCCTCATCAAGTCCTACAAGCGGTCTTCCTCATCTTCGAGAAGACACCCAAGAGCACATGTCTCCAAGCTACCATCTCCGGCAAAATCACATCGGCATTGACACCATCACCAACAAGGACGTGAAGGTCAAGAGCTCAACACCAACAACCGCTCAACGACTTCACCATCTCCCTTGGCATCTTCGCCTATGGACATACGTCATCTTCGCCCACAAGCACTTCAAGAGAAGCTCCCCAAGCTCAAGTCCGCGACTTCCACGAGCTACTACGACCTTGACGTCAACCACGTGGTTCCTTTCTATGGGACTCAAGAACCCGAGGAGTATATCGAGTGGGAGCGCCTAATGGACGACTACCTCAAGCTACATCAAGTCCCTCCAGAAGATGAAGTGAAGTGCGCCACAAGGAACTTCCACGACCATGAGTCCACATGGTGGCTTCACGCACCTTCGGAGACCTACGACATGAGTTGGCCCAAGACGAAGAGAGCTTTGAGGCGATAGTTCGTGCCTCCAACCTACATGGAACAACTTCTATGCCAACTGGAGAACACCACCCAAGGATCCAAGTCCATCCACAAGTACTTCAAGGAGATGAAGATTGCCTTGCGACGAGCTAGCGTGGACGACCCCATTTCGATGAAATTCCACTTCATGATGGGATTGCACAACAACATCTCCAAGACGATCTTCCTAGAGAACTACAAGTCCCTCGACGACAACTACATTGGTGCTCAAGGCGGAACAAGAACTCATGAAGGCCAAGGCTTCTCGACCCCAAGCACACTTCTCTAAGACCAAGCTCCAAGACGTCTAGCATGAGGCTAGTACCACCATGATGTCCAAGCCCGACGAGCTCCAAGACGATGCTCCCAAGTTCGACTTCACCGCCATACCTCTTTGTGGCATTGACGATGCCGAGTCTACCATTACTCTTTTTTAAGACGGTGCAGCGACGAGTACAACACGGGGACCCTCAGGGACCAAGCTTTGGAGGCGAGCGATAAGGTGGTGAGCAAGGATGATGCTTCCATCTTAGGAGGCGAGAGTGATGATGTGCCATCTTTGGCCTTCATCCACGGCGACGGTGACGAGATGATCGAGAATGGGATTTTACCTTCGGTCATGGAGGAGAGTGATGATGTGCCATCTTCGGCCTTCATCCATGGCGACGGCGATGAGATGGTTGAGTATTTCACCTCGACCACGGTGACTTTTGATGACTTGAGTCACTTGTGCCACCATATTGAGAGTGAGAGTGACTTCACCACTAGCCCCATATATGACGAGTTGCCCCAATTCCCATGTGAGGAGAGCCACAACCCCCACCACTTGAGTGAGATGAGTGACTCCACCATACGTGAGATTGAGTGCACCTACTTTGAGGGAGTGAGTGAACCACCACATAGAGAGAGTGTGATAGTTGATAGGTCTCGTTAGGCTATTTGCATTTCTAACAACTTGACCTCTACTTCTATTGTGTCTTCTCATTTGGTGCTAGGTCCCATATATGATGATGTGCCGATTCACGACGACTACGTCCTCCCTTTGGACAAGACGATGGTCATGGTGGAATATGATGCACCCCCCACATGGTTCCATCAAGATGAAGATGACCACCATTTGGCCTTTCCCACCTCACCTACACCACTTGAGTGGAATGAACAAGGTAACATAGGTGAAGGTGATGCTCTAGTCCCACTAGTGGACATTCTTTGCTTGCATGATGTTGATCAACCTATTACCATACTTCGTGCTAGTGCGACTTCCCCATGTGATGGTTTACCCATTTATGATGAGTATGGCGATTGCCATGTGGAGTCTCTTAGTTGTGATGCCATGTTACATAGAATTTCTTATGACAATTCTCTAGGTCACATCATGTTTGACAATCCGCTTGACTTGTCATATGCTATGCATGAGATCAACAATATGTCATATTTGCAATCTCATTGTAGTGACTATGCATATGCCATTAAAATTAACCAATTTGCACTTATGGCATAGATGACAAGCCCATGGTTATCGACATTTGTTTTTCTTGTGATGATATTGATATGCTCCCTTTGCATCGTTTATCTCATATGCCATGCCATGACTACCTAGCTTCGAATATGCATTGTTTTGGATGTTGTCCATTTTCTCCATATGATGTTTCCAATATTGCTTATGAGGAGACCCTCATAGTTTCCTCATACATTTTAGGAGATTTTGATCCATCCAATCCATTGCATGATCCTCATACTTATGTGCACAATATGCTTCCCATGAATAAAATGCTATTGTTGTGACTTATACTTGTATGCTCAATTTGCATCCCCATCGTGTTATACACAATAACTATTCTTTCATGATGGATGACATGTTCTTGTACCATGCATCAAATTTCTTTGAGCGATGCTTATCTTGTGCTAACTCTCACGTGCACATACACATCATGATGGATGATGTGTACATTTACCACACACACAATTTCTTTCGTTTGTGTCTCTTTTGTGTAGGTACCCATGAATACTTGTCAACCTCACAATCCCATGAGTTGCCAAAATGAGATGTAGAGAGCAATGATGACTTGGTATCACGTGGATTGTATTTCACACCGTTCCCATTGTGCAACAACTTCGCGCATTTCTTCTACATGACCCTCACATGGTTATGGGTTATTGTCCATTACATATTCTATGCCCATCTTGCTATGTTCACTTTGCACGATATGCTCATTCTTATGCCTTTGCCATGCATTTGTGACCCATGCTTTGCATTACACATGATGATTGATTCTACTACTTATATGTGTATCTGCAAGCTTGGTGGAGATATTACTTTCTATTGCCATGTTTGCTTTGTACCCCATGCCTATGATGATACTTTCATCTTGCTTTGTGTTCATGCTTGCGATATGTCATGTACATTGCCTATGACTATTATTTGCTCACATGACATGAATGCCATGATTTCCTATAGTATGTTGCATCATCGCACTACTAGCTTGCACGACTTGATTCCTATGATTGCTTGCCTTGTTGCATCACCGATGATTCATACTTGCTCATTTGATGTAGTTGATGACAACCATCTACATGCTTTGCACATGATTGTTATTGCTTCTTATCATATATTTCCATATGTTGCCTCTCTCATGCTAGATGATTTGACATGTATTGAGTGCAACAATGCCCTTAGTCTTGACAATGAGTTTGCCCCCATAGCATTCTCCCATATATTTGGAGATTTTGACATATTTCTTGTGAAGCATGCTTGTCTTACCTCTTTGCACCATATACCTAGTGCCATAAATATAGCCTTTGTTGCATCATATTATTCATGCACTTGTGCTACTAATGGTTATGTGCAAGAGAGGAGAACCATCATGATGGATGATGTGTTTATCTACCATGCACATACATTCTTTATTTTATCGTGTGCATGTGTAGGAAACTTGGGCTTCGTGTCAACTTCCACGTCACGTGAGTTGACAATCCAAGCTCTTGAGAGCGAACCACCTTCTACCATGGCGCTTCTACATCATACTTGCTTGTGCTTCGGCATTGTGAAGGACGCACAAGGACATGCTTTCAAGGTGATATCCTTCTGTTTTGTGAACCCCCAAACCATGAGCATGCATATTGTGGATCATACTACTTGTGTTGCTTGCACCATGAGACTTATTTGTCATCTTGGACCCTTTGCTTGCACACATGTTAGTTATATTGCCTCCATTCATGATTTTCACATTCCCATGCATCATGATATATATGCCTTGTGTGTTGCATCCAATTCTTGGACTACTTGCTACTCTAATATGTTTGGTTGCAACAATGTCATCACTTCACATATGCCATGTTCCATTGCTTTTCACATGATTGACTTGATTGCCTCGCACATGATGAACAATTGCTCTTTCTATTGTGTTGCGTGCCATACTATCTTCACTACACCTAACACACGTTATGCTTGGATTGTCTTGCACTTGACCCACGTGTTTAGACACTTCATTTTATTTGGTGTTGTGAATGCTTCTTATGCCTACCATCGACCTTTCATTGAGCACTTTGCCCATGCTTGCTATAACCTTGAGGTAGATTCTTATTATCTTGTCACACATATTTGCATCACTACCTCACATTTAAATGCTTGTCCCCATGATATCTTTGCTTGTGCTCAATTTATGTGCTTACATGTCATGTCACTATCCTTTGTCAAACCATACACTTTGCATGATGATGACACTTGTTTGGTGAAACCTCTTGAATGCTTGGTTTTGCACTAATGATAACCACATTTATTTTTCCAAGTGTTTGTTGTCCTTGCTCATTTTGAAGGAATCACTAGGCGGTGCGACATTGGAGAGTGCCCACTTCAAGCTTGAAGATGCTGACTACTTGGTGAATGTCCACTTCTACACGGCAAAACCATCTCTTTCCCATGGTGATTTGGTTTTCGATCCGAGGTCGGATCTTTCCCAAGGGAGGGGAGATGATGCGAAGCATCCTATGGACATCACCATGTCAAGAGTCTGTTTGGCAAGTGACACATGCGACATCTCCTTCACATACACAAAGGTGAATCATCTCCTTTACACGTGCTCACTTGACCCTTTCGAGGATGGTATACTACTTGACACCCCTCTCGTGTGCATGCATAGGTATTACTGGAACCTCACAGATGACGAGGAGGAGTGCAAGCGCCAAAGAACACCTACACCATCCACGAGGGAAGCATGGAAGAGAAGACAGAAGAAGGGGAGCTGCTACAAGCTATAGCCACATGACGTCCGAACACCACCGGACATCCGGTACCTGACGCAGCCCAGACGGCCAGAAGAACTCCAGGCGACGAGTGCTACATCGGCCGGACATCCGACAAATACCGGACGTCCGACGAGTCCCAGCGCCCGGACGACTGATGCCGACCGGACGACCGGTGCCAGTACACCTGAGAAGAACCAACGGACATCCGATGCGCGCCGGACGTCTGGACCGCCCTGAACCACCGGACGTCCGGTACCTGCCTGTGCGCAGCCGCAGGCCTTGGCCTTGTATCCCTCTCCCACTTACCCCTTCGTGGCTTAGACTATAAATAGACCACCTCCACCTCCTTTCTAGGGTTAGCGTTGTGTTAGCTCATATGTGAGATAGAGCTTCGCTCATCCATCCGGATCTACTCCATTGCGAGGGACCGGCACCTCATCGGAGAAGATCCACGTTGGATTCAAGACCCCCTCTTGGGTGGCCCCTTCAAGACCTCCTCATGGAGATGAACTTTACCTTGTATCTTTCCTTTTGCTGTTCATGTACCTTGTGGATCTTGTGTGTTTGATTGTCTAGTGGATGTGTGATTGGACTTGTTCTTGAGTGTTTCCCCTTGTGTTTTCTCTCCGCTCTTCCGCATGTTCATCGTATTCTTTGAGGGAACCCACTCCAATCGTGAAAGATCGGCCTATGCCGGGTTAGCCCCGTATCACCCTTCCTGAAAACATGATGGATTGTAGTTGCAAGGTTGACCAAGAACATTGTTTGTTTCTAATAGAGTTTATGCTTTATACATCAATTGTGTGATGAATTGTTACTTATTCATGAGAAGTCTATGATAAAAGTCTTATGTTTATATTTGTTGCTATTATAACAATCTACATGATGCTTCTATGTCCGTATTTTGTTTTTATCAACACCTCTCTCTCTCTCTAACCATGTGGACATGTTTTTCGATTTTGGTTTTTGCTTGAGGACAAGCGAGGTCTAAGCTTGGGGGAGTTGACACGTCCATTTTGCATCATGTTTTCCTACTGTTATTTATGATGTTTGTATGCATAATAATGCTTTTTGGAGTAATACTAATGCCTTTTCTCTCATAAATGCAAGGTACACACAAAGAGGGAGAATTCCGACAACTGGAATCTAGACCTAGAAAAGCTATGTCAGGCTACCTATTCTGCACAACTCCAAACAAGCTGAAACTTTACGGAGATTTTTTGTGTAATATTTGAAGAATATTGGAGCAAATAAGTACCAGAGGGGGCTCACCAGGTGGGCACAACTCACCTGGCACGCAAGGGAGCCCAGGCGCGCCCTGGTGGGTTGTGCTCACCCAGGCCCACGTCTGGTGCCCATCTTCTGGTATATAAGTCCATTTGACCTAGAAAAAAAATAAAGAGAGGACTTTCGGGACGGAGCGCAGCTGTCTCGAGGCGGAACTTGGACAGGAGCACTTTTGCCCTCCGGTGGAGCGATTCCGCTAGGGGAACTCCCCTCTCGGAGGGGGAAATCATCGTCATCATCATCACCAACAACAACTCTCCCATCTTGGGGAGGGCAATCTCCATCAACATCTTTAACAACACCATCTCCTCTCAAACGCTAGTTCATCTCTTGTGTTCAATCTTTGCACCGGAACTATAGATTCGTGCTTGTGGGTGACTAGTAGTGTTGATTACATCTTGTAGCTGATTACTATATGGTTTATTTGGTGGAAGATTATATGTTTAGATCCAATATGCTATTTAATACCCCTCTGGTCTTGAGCATGATTATCATTTGTGAGTAGTTACTTTTGTTCTTGAGGTCACAGGAGAAATCATGTTGCAAGTAATCATGTGAACTTGATATGTGTTCGATATTTTGATAATATGTATGTTGTGATTCCCTTAGTGGTGTCATGTGAACGTCGACTACATGGCACTTCACCATATTTGGGCCTAAGGGAATGCATTGTGTAGTAGTTATTAGATGGTGGGTTGCGAGAGTGACAGAAGCTTAAACCCTAGTTTATGCGCTATTTCGTAAGGTATCGAATGGATCCAAAAGTTTAATGCTATGGTTAGAATTTATTCTTAATACTTTTCTCATAGTTGCGGATGCTTGCGAGGGGTTTAATCATAAGTAGGAGGTTTGTTCATGTAAGAACAACACCTAAGCACCGGTCCACCCACATACCAAATTATCGAAGTAGCGAACACGAATCGAACCAACATGATGAAAGTGACTAGATGAAATTCCCGTGTACCCTCAAGAACGCTTTGCTTACTATAAGAGACTGTTTTGGCATGTCCTTTGCCTCAAAAGGATTGGGCTACCTTGCTGCACTTTTGTTACTACTATCATTATTTTCTCGTTACAAATTATCTTGCTATCAAACTACTATGTTACTTACAATTTCAACACTTGCAGACATTACCTTGCTGAAAACCACTTGTCATTTCCTTCTGCTCCTCGTTGGGTTCGACACTATTACTTATCAAAAAGAGCTACAATTGGTGCCCTATACTTGTGGGTCATGACGACCTCTGGCTCAACTTCTTCGGCGACCAATCAAATGAAGCCGAGGTCGACACGACTACGGAAAAGAGGTTGTGCACTTGTCGCATCACTTATTACTCTACATTCATGTCAATCCATTAGGGATATTTTGGTTCAAAGGAAAAACTGAAGGAAAAGCATAGCAATAGGAATTTTTCCTATGTCACTCTACTGTTCAATTATTCATGCATTTTGTTGAAAGGAATGGAGCAAAACATCCACCTGGACCTACTTTTCAAAATCCTATGCATGAAGACAAGACCAAGTGCATTAGTGGCAGAATAACATTCTAACTGTACATGCTTTCATATGGTTTCTCTTTAATTTGGCCATGTTTCTTGGCATTCCTCTGCTCTTCCAATTCCTGTGAACCAAACACCCAAGTTGACAGAAATCATGTGTTTACAAATGCTTCGTTTCCATGTGCATTCCTATCCTATTCTGGTGTTTTCCTATCCCTGCATTTTTAGAATCCTGCAAGCCAAAGGAGCCCTTACAAAATTACTTCAGTTACAGGTAGGTGTCGAAGAAAACTTTGTGTGGTTTGTTTTGCTCCTGTCGCGACGTCGTCCACCTCACCTGAGCTGCTCCATCGACAAAAGTATCCACCAAACCAGACATCATGACTCCTGACTATCTTTCGTCGCCTCATATCTCCTTCCCTGCCGCCGGCACCCACCACAACGGCATCACCATCATCGACTCAGCAGATGAACCAGAGGAGTACACGGGTCCACAAGAGAGGTCGCACTCTTTTGTTTCTCCTTATGTTATGCATTGCTTAATATTACCTCCTACTTGATCGTCCTGTTCACCTCTTAAACTCCAAGTCAAGTCCAAATTAATGTTCAAACTTGAGTTTTAAAATTAGTTGTGGGACACATATTGAGGAAGCAATGAATAGTATCTCTGTCTATTATCTGGTTCACCTAGGGTATGCCTATGTTGTTCATCTTGGGTGGGAAACAAATAGTAAAGAAATCATCATCTGTCTTTTTATTAAATTAAAGCTATCATCAGCCTGCTATCATTATTTTTGGATCCATCCACTGGTTGTTACCATCACTCTAGATTTCTACATGCTCTCCTTACATAATCTCACTATATTTTTTCGTATGCATGTCAGATATTGTATACAGTCATGCTGAACATGTAGAGAAAAAGAGAAGAGTTTTGCGCGGCAATACAATGCCATGCAGACATCGCTCCATGGTGGGTTCAATGGCAAACCCTCCCCCTCTCCAGATTGTAATCCAGAGGAAGATATATGTTCTGAGGCGGATTCAGACGCAACTTAACACTCCTATTTACCCCTCCCCCCCAAGGTGTTTGCTCTCACTTGGCATGATGATGTTAGTCATATCATGCATATGTTGCCTTGCAGTGCCTACTTTTGACATCATATATGTCATCTGCTTAGTTTATACATGTTCTGTAATGCCACCTGTTTAGTTTCTATATCATATATGGGAATTATGCAGTCTCATCTCTTTTAGCCAGCCATAATATATGTGAAATATGCAATGCCATCCTGTTTAACCAGACATAATATATTTGAATTATATCTTGCCCATCCTTTTCTTCATTACATCTCCATTTGTCGACAATGATTGTATATTAAACTACTCTTCCTGTGAATCAGCCATTTGAGTAGGTGATGGAAAAATCTGAGTGAAAACAAGGTCTTCAGAGCAGACAGTGGTACCTGTCGAAGCAGATCTCTTGCTGGGTCCCGATAGCTCCTCAAAGATGGATTCAGAGACAGATGACCAGTTCTATTCCCCCATCGAGGTGTATGTTCTAACTTGGCACGGTTATACTGCTCATATCATGCATATGGTGTCTTGCATTGCATAGTTTAGACATCATATACACAATATTCAACACCATGTTCTTAGTTCAGACATCATATATGCGAATGCCCTCTGCTTAGCCTATAAATCACATATGTGAATTAAATCATGCGATCCTGATTACTTAGATAACATGTATGTGAATTATGTCATGCGAACCTGTTTACTAAAGACATATATAATTATGTCATGTCATCTTGTTTAGTTAGTCATCATATCTTTGAATTATGTCATGCTATGCTATCTAGTTTAGATAGATATCATATATGTGAAATTATGTCATGCTATCCTTTTTATTTAAACAATATACATGTCAACTATTTCATGCCCTCTTTTTCCACACTATCTATTGCATCTGTCTCTCATACAATGTCTGTACATTCAACTATGTTTCATGTTTATCAGCCATTTGATGGAGCGGGTGATGGCAGTATCTAGCGGAGTAAAAACACGGTCTTCAAATAAAAACAGTGCTACCTCTTGGTGGAGATAGCACCCCGGTTGTACATGCACAAGAACCAGCCCTACCACACATAACCCAGACACTCGCGGATTGTACCCTTACTGCGATGGACAAAGAACTAGCTTCACCCAATCTAACCCCAACCCCAGCAGATAGTAACCTACTTACTGTTGACACAACACCATATCCACCACTGAGCTCCCAAACAAGAGCAGTTAGTAAGGCAGCTCCAGTGCCCAAAGCACCAGTACTACCACAACGAACCCTAATTCCACCAGTTAGTACACCTATTCCTGTGGAGGAAGCACAACCAACCATTCATAGTTTAGCATCTATCGCATTTGACGTTGTTAAATCCTATGTGTGTATCTTCCCATCATGGAAATATTATACTGAAGATGAAGGAAAATGCCAGTTGCAGGTGTTTGTCCAGGAGTTACGTTTAAGTAATGTTATTCATGGCAATTACCTTGCTTTGTCCCATACATCCTACTTCCATGATGGTTATAATACAACAAATTTTCCCATTTTTCTCTATATCGAAGGACCGATTTGGAAACTCAGGATGAGGTAACCTGTTCTAATACCTCTGCTATCTTTAAGAATGCTTGGTGGCGGTATCGGAATTACCCGAAGAAAATGTACTTCACTGGCAAAGAAACTCATCAAATTCCCTTACGTTCTCTTGAGACACATTTACTGGACAATGACCGGGAACGCCTTGTTCTGTACTGGTCCCGAACCAAGAATGTGGTAAGGTCTATGAGCTCCTTTTTTATTTTTAAGTACTATATGCTTGCGTCTTACTATACTCTATTAATGTAGAACAAGTGCTTAAACCTGAAGAACAACTATGCTCATTTAAGATTCCATTGCTATCGTGCATACTGCTTTACTCTTGTATCACTCTATTTACTCATACAAACTTATTTTTAAATTGAAGGATCCAATCGGAACTCCAATGTCACAATATGTTTACGCATGTTTCTTTAACAAGTTTGCTCTTATAAATAGCTCTGTTGATTTCAATTTCAATTGTGTATATAGTTGACTTCTTATATCATGCACATTACTAGCATCACAACAGAGCCATTAGTGTTGTTGTACACGTAGACCCGTGGTACCCATCTGAAATCTTGTTGTGCCATGTAGTTTCCCACACTTTGTATTCTTTCAGTGCTGCTTTGTCTTGAACTAATATGATTTGCACCATATCTCTATTTTGATTTGACAAGACAATGTAGTGACCATAGGACATAGATATATGTTTGTTTGATGCTTTTATGATGTACTACTCGGCAATAGAAGACTTGGTAGTTTAATCTTGTCCACCTTACTAATGAACTGGTTCACCAAAATGAGTTTCATATACTAGTACATGCTAAACCTGTTATGTGTCTGCTTGTTTCTTCTTTTAGAATGCTGACAGAATATTGGGGAAGAGTGCCTTATTAAGCAATGGTAAAGGAAGTAATGCAGATAAGGTTCAGGATAGTGAGACATCCATGTTGGTCTCCAACAAAGCTGATAAAACAGCTAAGGAAAACTATCTTGATGACAGTGAGACAACCCCAAAGTCTTGTCTTGGTTTAGTGTTCGAGTACTGGCCACTACCGCTAGCACAAGCTATTTAAACTCACTGTGTGAATCAGTTCTGTTTCTTGAGTCTCAACTACAAGCTGAAAGACATTGATCAGCTGTGCTGCGACAAGAAGCCGAAGGACTGCGGAAGTCCCTGGAGCATTCAGATGCATACTTTCTGGTGCAACAACAAGCGTTGGAGGATTTTAGCGCCAAATAGGACAAAGCTAATAAGCTTGCTAAGCTTATTGCCAGCATGGTGGATACTTCTTGAGCTCTTCTGAAGTTGTTTCAGTTATGGATTTGTGTTGCTACCGTGTTTATTTGCATTGGTGGCCAATTTAGATGGCCAATGTATGTAATATTCTTCTTTGTTCCCTATATTTGCACTGGTGGCGAACTTTGATGCCCAGTGGATGTAATATGTGCAATAGCCGTAATAGCCTAGCGTTAGTTGCTTGCTTATTTATGTCCTTATTGTCTTGTTTAGTTGTTTGCTTGTAGTCACTACAGTTGTTTTTTCCATGTTTTTCTAGTGGCCACAATAACCTATTTTTATAACTAGGCCACAATAACCATGGAAACACACGGACTGTTGTAACCATGGTCCTGCTACCTGCTGTAGTGACCATGGCCCTCCACGGGTTGTACTATCCATGGGCCTTCTACGTGCCATAGGATCCATGGGCCTGCTATGGGCTGTAGGATCCATGGGCCTTCTACGGGCCGTAGGATCCATGGGCCTTCTACGGGCCGTAGGATCCATGGGCATCCTATGGGACGTAGGATCCATGGGCCTTCTACGGTCCGTATAATCGTTCCGCCAAACATGGGCCATACTGTTCGTGGACCAATAACAGTTCGCAAAATGGGCCTTAAACGGGCTAGAGTGGAAACCATCTGTTTTATGTCCCGACCATAACGGGCCGTTAATAGGCCGTATTTGATGATGCTATGAAAACAACCCAATAGGTTAACGGGCCACAAATAGGCCGACTGTAACCATAGGCTGAATTTGGCCCACGAGCAAAACAGGCCAGTAACGGACCATAAGTAATCGAATTCTAGAAATGAGCCCAAGCATAAATGGGCCCTTAGAAGGCCGAAAGTTAACACGGGCTGGAAATGGCCGACGGAATAATGGGCCTTTAATGGGTATAAAGCGATACACTATTCATTATGGGCCAGTTTCATCTCGGGCCTTTAATGGGCCTAGAGTTACAAAGGGCCTCCTATGGGCCAAAATATGTCATGGTCCGGAAGTTACAATGGCTGGAATCATATTGGACGGCCCAGATGGCGCTACTGGGCCAAATTAGGAGAGGCCATAATGGGCCGTGAGTTAGCGGGTCGTAAATGGGCTATATACGAACAGGCCGTTAACAGGCTTTCCGTGGCCCGGCCCGCTACCTTTTGACCAAGTCAAATGGACCGGCCTTTTCACCAGAATGGGCCTTTGTTGGGCCGTGCCACGTGTCAACGTATCATAGGCGCCTCCTGTCCAATGAGTGGAAGACATCTGTCCGAACGATGAGCCAACACGTGGTTCCTCTGGCCATTAAGAATTTTACACGTGGAAAATCCCCATTGGTCTAGGCTGTTAACGGGTTATCGGATCCAAACCGGACCCAATAGCTTAACAGCGACCCATTACGGTGGATGCCACGTGCCGGTTAGCCTTGACGAAAGCACTTCCATGATGTGCCATTTATCATCATGGAAGTGGACACTTCCGTGATGATAATTTTGGTAATGTCATGGTACACTTCTACGACAGCACAGGTATGACTATCTTGATTCTGTCATAAAATCGTCTTGGATGTACATGCATGACAGAAAATGTGACCTACTGTGACAAACACGTATCATCACAAAAGTGTATTTTTATTGTAGTGTTAGCAAGCACCTCCACGATGAATGGCCACTTCACAGTGTCGAAGGCCTTGGAAATATCTAGCTTCAACATGATTGTGGGAGTTCTGAGGGCGTGGATCTTGTGCACGGTTCCTTGAACCATCATGAAGTTTTCATGGATGGATCGGCCACAAACAAAGGCACTTTGATGCATGCCAATAATCTATGGCAAGTCCTCTGCCAGACGCACGGATAGGGCCTTCTCGAAGATTTTAACCGCCCCATGCACTAGGCTAATTGGCCGAAAATCCTTGGTATCCGCAGCTCCATCCACCTTCGACAGGGTGATTAGTGCCTTGTTGATTAACTGCAAACCCGTAGTTGGACAACCGCTCTTGGGCTACATCGATGTTTTTGTTTTATAAAATTTGGGATGGGAATAGGAAGAGATTATTTGTCATATGAGTAGATAGGACGAGATGATAAAGTTAGAGATGGTTCTAACTTTGTTTACATTGATGTATGTAACCTCATGACATCAATGTTTAGAATTTCACTTGGTTTTAAAATCATTAGGGCATGTTCATGCAAACAAAACTAGCTGTCTGCAAATTCTTAAATATAGTGTAGAAGCTTTCCGTGTACTAAGCCATGCATACATATTCTGTTATCACCTTGTTGGTTGCTTGTGAGTACATTCAAAGTACTAGCTCATTGGCTCATCCTTGGCTATTAACTTGGCCAGGCATGGAGGATCAGGAGATTGGAGAAGAGTTCCTCAATGACGAACATGCCAACTAGGATGCTTTCCCAATTTGTTGCATGTAGGGTTAAGGCAGATGGCATGGGTCTAAGTTATCATTAATAATTTCCGATGTAACTGTTTGATTTGAAGTTTATGAAGGAATTATGCCCTAGAGGCAATAATAAAGTTGTTATTTATATTTCCTTATATCATGATAAATGTTTATTATTAATGCTAGAATTGTATTAACCGGAAACTTAGTACATGTGTGAATACATAGACATACAAAGTGTCCCTAGTACGCCTCTACTTGACTAGCTCGTTAATCAAAGATGGTTAAGTTTCCTAGCCATAGACATGGGTTGCCATTTGATGAACAGGATCACATCATTAGAGAATGATGTGATGGACAAGACCCATCCGTTAGCTTAGCACTATGATCGTTTAGTTTATCGCTATTGCTTTCTTCATAACTTATACATGTTCCTATGACTATGAGATTATGTAACTCCCGAATACCAGAGGAACACTTAGTGTGCTATCCAAGTCACAACGTAATTGGGTGATTATAAAGATGCTCTACAGGTTTCTCCGATGGTGTTTGTTAAGTTGGCATAGATCGAGATTAGGATTTGTCACTCCGATTGTCGGAGAGGTATCTCTGGGCCCTCTCGGTAATGCACATCACTATAAGCCTTGCAAGCAATGTGACTAATGAGTTAGCTGCGGGGTGTTTCATTACGGAATGAGTAGAGAGACTTGCCAGTAACGAGATTGAACTAGGTATGATGATATCGACGATCGAATCTCGGGCAAGTAACATACCGATGACAAAGGAAACAATGTATGTTGTTATGCGGTTTAACTGATAAAGATCTTTGTAGAATATGTAGGAACCAATATGAGCATCCAGGTTTTGCTATTGGTTATTGACCGGAGATGAGTCTCGGTCATGTCTACATAGTTCTCGAATCCGTATGGTCCGCACGCTTAACGTTTGATGACAATTTGTATTATGAGTTATGTGATTTGATGTATCGAAGGTTGTTCAGAGTCCCGGATGAGATCATGGACATGACGAGGAGTCTCGAAATGCTCGAGACATAAAGATCGATATATTGGAAGTCTATATTCGGACATCGGAAAGGTTCTGAGTGATTCAGGTATTTTTCGGAGTACCAGAGAGTTACAGGAATTCGCCGGAGTAAGTAGTGGGCCTTAATGGGCCATACGGGAAAGGAGAGAAGGGCCTCAAGGGGTGGCCGCGCGCCCCCCATGGGCTGGTCTGAATTGGACTAGGGAAGGGGCGACGCCCCCCTCTTTCCTTCTCCCTCTCCTCTCCTTCCTTCTTCTCCTACATGGACTAGGAAAGGGGGAAACCTATTCCTACTAGGAGTAGGAACCTCCCCTTTGGGCGCGCCCCTTGAGGCCGGCCCTCCTCCTCCTCCCCTCCTTTATATACGGGGGAGGGGGGCACCACATAGACACACAAGTTGACAATTGTTTTAGCCGTGTGCGGTGCCCCCCTCCACAGATACACACCTCGGTCATATCGTCGGAGTGCTTAGGCAAAGCCCTGCGCCGGTAACTTCATCATCACCGTCAACACGCCGTCGTGCTGACGAAACTCTCCCTCGGCCTCAACTGGATCAAGAGTATGAGGGATGTCACCAAGCTGAACGTGTGCAGATCACGGAGGTGCCGTGCGTTCGGTACTTGATCGGTTGGATCGCAAAGACGTTCGAGTACATCAACTGCGTTTCTTAATGCTTCCGCTTTCGGTCTATGAGGGTACGTAGACATACTCTCCCCTCTCGTTGCTATGCATCCTTAGACAGATCTTGCGTGATCGTAGGATTTTTTTTTTGAAATGTTGCGTTCTCCAACAGTGGCATGTGAGCCAGGTCTATGCGTAGATGTTATATGCACGAGTAGAACACAAAGGAGTTGTGGGCGTGCGTATATACGTATTGCTTGCCGTCACTAGTTGTTTCTTGATTCGACGGTATTGTTGGATGAAGCGGCCCGGACCGACATTACATGACCGCGTTCATGATACTAGTTCTACTGACGTGCTTTGCACACAGGTGGCTGGCGGGTGTCAGTTTCTCCAACTTTAGTTGAATCGGATTCAATGAACAAGGTTCTTTCTGAAGATCAAAAAGCAATCATTATACCGTGTTGTGGTTTTTGATACATAGGTAAGAACGGTTCTTGCTAAGCCCGTAGCAGCCACGTAAAACTTGCAACAACAAAGTAGAGGACGTCTAACTTGTTTTTGCAGGGCATGTTGTGATGTGATATGGTCAAGACGCGATTATATAAATTGTTGTATGAGATGATCATGTTTTGTAACACAGTTATCAGCAACTGGCAGGAGCCATATGGTTGTCGCTTTATGTATGAAATGCAATCGCCCTGGAATTGCTTTACTTTATCACTAAGTGGTAGCGATAGTCGTAGAAGCAATAGTTGGCGAGACGACAAGGATGCTATGATGGAGATCGAGGTGTCAAGCCGGTGACGATGGTGACCATGACGGTGCTTTGGGGATGGAGATCAAAGGCACAAGATGATGATGGCCATATCATATCACTTATATTGATTGCATGTGATGTTTTATCCTTTATGCATCTTATTTTGCTTAGTAAGGCGGTAGCATTATAAGATGATCTCTCACTAAATTTCAAGGTATAAGTGTTCTCCCTGAGTATGCACCATTGCGATAGTTCGTCGTGCCGAGACGCCACGTGATGATCGGGTGTGATAAGCTCTATGTTCACATACAACGGGTGCAAGCCAGTTCTGCACACGCAGAATACTCGAGTTAAACTTGACGAGCCTAGCGTATGCAGATATGGCCTCGGAACACTGAGACCGAAAGGTCGAGCGTGAATCATATAGTAGATATGATCAACATAGTGATGTTCACCATTGAAAACTACTCCATCTCACGTGATGATCGGACATGGTTTAGTTGATGTGGATCACGTGATCACTTAGATGATTAGAGGGATATCTATCTAAGTGGGAGTTCTTAAGTAATATGATTAATTTAAATTTAATTTATCATTAACTTAGTACCTGATAGTATTTTGCATATCTATGTTGTAGATCAATAGCTCATGTATAGCTCCCTGTTTTATTTTTTGATATGTTCCTAGAGAAAAATAAGTTGAAAGATGGTAGTAGCAATGATGCGGACTAGGTCTATGATCTGAGGATTATCCTCATTGCTACACAGAAGAATTATGTACTTGATGCACCGCTAGGTGACGGACCTATTGCAGGAGCAGATGCAGACGTTATGAATGTTAGGCAAGCTCAGTATGATGACTACTTTATAGTTTAGTGCGCCATGCTTTACGGCTTAGAACCGGGACTTGAAAAATGTTTTGAACGCCACGAAGCATATAAGATGTTCCGAGAGCTGAAATTGGTATTTCAGACTCATGCCCGAGTCGAGAGGTATGAGACCTCTGACAAGTACTTTTCCTACAAGATGGAGGAGAATAGCTCAACAAGTGAGCATGTGCTCAGAATGTCTGAGTACTACAATCACTTGAATCAAGTGGGAGTTAATCTTCCAGATAAGATAGTGATTGATAGAGTTCTCTAGTCACTATCACCAAGTTACTGGAACTTCGTGATGAATTATAATATGCAAGGGATGACGAAAACGATTCCCGAGATCTTCGTGATGCTAAAACCGGCGAAGGTAGAAATCAAGAAAGAGCATCAAGTGTTGATGGTTAACAAGACCACTAGTTTCAAGAAAAGGGGCAAAGGAAAAGAAAGAGAACTTCAAAGAAGAATGACCAGCAAGTTGCCACTGCCGTGAAGAAACCCAAAGCTAGACCTAAGCCTGAAACTGAGTGCTTCTACTGCAAAGGGAATGGTCATTGGAAGCGGAACTACCCCAAATACTTGGCGGATAAGAAGGATGGCAAAGTGAAAGGTATGTTTGATATACATGTTATTGATGTGTTCTTTACTAATGTTCATAGTAACCCTAGGGTATTTAATACCGGTTCAGTTGCTAAGATTAGTAACTCGAAACAGGAGTTGCAAAATGAACAGAGACTAGTTAAGGGTGAGGTGAAGATGTGTGTTGGAAATGATTCCAAGATTGATAAGATCACCATCGCACACTCCTTTTACCTTGAGGATTAGTGTTGAACCTAAAATAAATGTTATTTGGTGTTTTACGTTGAGCATGAATATGATTGGATCATGTTTATTGCAATACGGTATTCACTTAAGTCAAAGAATAATTCTTGCTCTATTTACATAGTAAAACCTTCTATGGTCATACACTTAATACAAATGGTTTATTGAATCTCAATAGTAGTGATACACATATTCATAGTATTGAAGCCAAAAGATATAAGTTTAATAATGATAGTGCAACTTATTTGTGGCACTGCCGTTTATGATAGAGGCAAAGGTGTCCCGTCTTTCGATGAGATGTTAGCTATCGTTTTGGAGGAAGTCGACTTTGATGATCCGACTACGAACGTGCGAGGACGTCGCGCCTTAGCAATCGCTAAACCAACTCCGAGAGGTTATTGACCACGCCGGAGCACGACCAACCTGACCACAAAGGTATGTTTCTTGCAGGAAAATGAAGAGCGAGCAAGAAACTGAGATTGCAATTTGGATATTGCAAATATAAGAGGAAAGCTTTATTGACCAAGGTGGGGTTCTGTGACGCCTTTGTCTGGTCGTTGAACACAAACGAAGTACGCGAAGTTGCAGCTATGGCGAACTTTAATCTAAACAAAACCCAAAGTCTGAACGATGCCCTAAGGGTTGTATATATGGAGGAAGAGGGGGGAATTTCGTGGCCCGTGGAGGAGGGTTCTGAAACCAACCCTAACTCTTGTTTCCCCACACATACGGACTCTAAAAACAGCCTATACTTAAGTATTTTGAAAATACATGGGCCTGGCCCAATAATAAGGTGATGCAGCACCTAGAATTGCCTCTGGACGAAATTTATGAAGTGGCAACTTGTATATTTCTTCCAAGGCTTCATGCACTCCTTATGGTGGCTTCAAAGTCCTGAAATCATCAAATGTAACTCCGTTCTGGATCCCCTTGCGCATGCCATCGTCTCCATGCTTGGTCTTGCTCCAGTGTTCATCCCTCTTATCCATGCCAGACCCTTCATTTGTAAGCAAAACAAATGTATCCAATTTAGGCAGCATCATATTCTCATGAACATTAGAATCATTACCAAGAAATGGAAGTACCTGATAATTTAATTGGCGTGCACGAGCTCTAGTAATTGGTCCAGTATGTATAGCAGCAGGGGCTGTGTGATAGAGGCGAGGGTCATGATCTTTCGAAGAGATGATAACTATTGATTTGGTGGAGACGACTTTCACGATCCGACTACAAACGTGCACGACATTGCGCCTTAGCAATCGCTAAACCAATCTCCTGAGGTTACTGACGATGCCGGAAGCACGGTTAGCCTGACCACGAAGGTCTATTCCTACAAGCAATCGAAGAACGAGCAAGAATATGATAAAGCAATCTGAATATTGCGAATATATATGAAGTATTGATAATGGTGGGGATCCGTAAGCGGTCTTGGTCTGGTTGTTGGACACAGACGAAGTACATGAAGTTGCAATGGCTAACTTTTAACTAAACAAATCCCAAGGAAAAAGCTACTAGATGGATCTACTTATATAGGAGGAAAGGGTGGCGGCCAAGGAGGTGGAAGGACATCCCAAGGCAGCCTAAAACTAACCGTAAGTCGTACAAGGCTCATGGGCCCAAGTGGAGGTGGTGCAACACCTAACACCTTTGGACTTGTAGTTTGACTCGGATTCTGCTGCAGCTTCAGATTGTTTCATCGATATCTCAATTCTCCGGACGAATTTGAAGGTGATTCCAATTGGGTTGAAAAGAACACAAAGTCTACTTTCCAACAAAAAAATCACCCAATTCGGAGTCCGTATGAAAAAGTTGTTGACGTTTTGAGTCAGGTATGTCTGTGCAGTCCAAATCTGAATCCAGAACGTGAGAGACTTGGACTCTATCTTTTCTTGGCCCAAAAGTGACGTGAGAGGACTTTTTGAACAGAACCTAAACTTCTTCTTTTCCCTTATCTCCATATGTGGATTGTACAAATGTCCCATACACCTGCAATTAGACAAAACACAAAAGTGTGTGAAGTATTTTTGTTCTGGATAACATAAATAGTTTATTGAATAGTTTGCACTAGAAATCACCTGACAAATATGCATGTATGCAATATTTTTGGTCGTATCCAAGGTAGTCATGTCCTCATCATCCTCCCCTTCTTGAAAACAAAGCCATCCTCGGCGTTGCTTAATCTGAAATGTGGCTAACAAAAGAGACAAGGTGTACATGTTGTATATGTATATGTCATCCATTTTTACTTCCCTTGATTTTTGCACATATGACACATGTATACATGAGTAACTTTCATAGTTCATAAAATGTAAAGCCAAAAAATTATCACAAGAAGTAGAAGGCATGAAAATATTGCAACTTAATTTGCACATATAAGTGAAGCTCTTATTGATTTCAAAAGATTGGCAATGTTCGTCATTAAACCATCCCAACTTTGGTAAATAAACCTTACTTGCATCAAATTTACATGCTACATCATGCTTAAATAAGCAAACATGCAATAAGTCATTGGACACAAAATCATCACCAAGATTAGAGGTCATATCAAAATGATTAAACATTGGTTCTTTTGCATAAACAGTTAATTCAATGGGTGCACTCAAAATTGTTGGTATTTCAGTTGTTTGATTACATGATGCATTCATGACAGTAACAAGATTGTCTAAAATAGGTGGTATGCTCAAATCAACAGGTAACTCAACACATGATGCATTAAAGTTAACTAGGCATGCATCATTCTCATATGAAGTTATATCATCAATACCTTTACTGTTACCTTGTTGCAAAGACGTAGCTGATGTAGGTATGGACGTTGACAATGTATCATACTCTTGAGATGATGTCGCGCTCACAATCTGAGGTGGGGTTGCTCTAGTAGGTGCAACAATGGAGGAACCAACCGGCGGTAGTGAGCATGAACTGGAATAGTAGTTGTTGTAGTCACCCAATGCATCCTCCTGTATCTGTCTCTCAAAGGTACAAGCACGAACATACATACTAGTAATGCAACAAGGAATATACTGAAATCTTGCCTGAATATCATGGTTTAAACCACCAAGAAAATCTATTCATTGTATCATCCTCAGATTCTTTTATGTCACAATGATGCATATAAGATTTGAACTCTTGGTAGTAAGCATGAACAGTGTTGTTGCCTTGTTTAAATTGTTCAAATTTGCGAAGCAATTCACGACGATAGTAAGGAGGGAAAAATTCTTGTCTCATTACATATTTCAAATCTTTCCAAGTTGTGGGTTGGTTATTAATGTTTTTCTTTCGATGCACACTCCACCAAACAGAAGCAAAACTAGTAAATGCTCTAGTGGTAGCTCACACTTGCTCAAGTTCAGAAAAGTCATGGTGACTAAAAACTTGTTCTACGTCAAGCTCCCAAGCTAGATAAATAGCAGGATTAAATCTACCCTCAAATAACGGTAAAAAGATAACCTGACCATGTGCTTGTCTGTGTTGTCCCAACTCTCGTGATGGTGAAGATGTGTCCGTCCTCCAAGAACTTCTATCTCCAGAACCTGTCATGATTAGTAGAAACAAGAAACAAAATTCAAGAATAATGTTCCTATGAACTACTAGGATGTGGTTGTAAAGTGCTCACAGTAAAGCAAATATCAATATCTTACAAGTTCTTACCATGCGGCAGGTGGTGACAGGCAACCAGCAGTGTCAAATAACTCCGAAGATTGTGTAAAGTGATTGCCAGGGGAACGTTCGTATACAGGGTATAGAAATATATGGAGCTGGGTTGGCTATAATGGTAGCAAAAAATTAGCAATAATCAATTCAGAGATGCAGTGTTGAATAAACGCTCAACGACGGTACTATGCTGGTCCTAGGCTAGACCCGACTAGAGACGCGAGCCTAGAACACTAATGAGGTCACGGCGTAGCACAACTAGCATCAATGAAGGATTCTAAGTAGCTCTGGACAGCAAGACATAAGTGAAGATCACAACGGTAGTAAAGATAATGATGAAAAACAATTGCCAAGCAGGATATACAATAACTTTCTCTCAAAGTTTTCTATGGAAAAGTTTGTGCCAAGTTTCTAATAATTTTTTTAAGAATGGTACTGACTCAAGCTTTCAAACGTAAAAGGAATCACTCAATTCCGAGTTGATATGAGGAGTCAAAAAATTTGAAAACTGGCGTGAAAAACTGGAATAAGCTGTGTTCATGAACTTCGGAGGGCAAAAAGACCTATTTAGAAGCCGATTTTGAGGTGATAAATATTGAAGTAGCATCTGCAACTATTGAGATGCGGCTCGTCGCTAGCTCTCATTTGAGTACTCACGGAGCTAAAATGGACTTCATACGAGGAACTTATGCCTGTTTTACTGAACAGTGCACAAAACAGATTCCAATCCGAATTCAACTACGAGATTGAGTCTAGATAGATCTGAATTTTTTTCTTCTCTCTTTTTTTCCTCACACTTTTTTTTCTTTCTCTCCTTTTTTCTCTGACTTTTTTTTACTTTTTTTTCTCTTTTTTTTTTCTCTCTCCCTCTTTCCAAAACAAACTAGATAAAATGCAAATTGGATCAAGCGAAGATGTGAACGATCTCAACTATGATTATGACAATGAATGGTGGGTAGTACGTGGTGGAAATTAATGGATGGTGGTGGACAGCGTAAGGGATAACGATGCAGCGGCGGCGTGACTAATGTGAACAGAACTCGAAACTCTAAACAAACTAGACACGAAGACCAGCGAATCGACACGACGATGCAACCGATAATTCAACTATGCAAGCAATGAAAAGAAAATTGCAAAGGCTCAGACTGGCTTGGACAAAGGATGAATAGATCTAACTTTTTTGTGGCTTTTTCTTGGACAATAGGTAAGAAAATAAATCTAATCTAGGAAAAACTAGAAATTCTCACCGAGCAACCTGAAAACTGATACCACTTGATAGAGGCGAGGGTCCCGATCTTTCGATGAGATGATAACTCTTGATTTGGTGGAGACGACTTTCACGATCCGACTACAAACGTGCACGACGTTGCGCCTTAGCAATCGCTAAACCAATCTCCTGAGATTACTGACGATGCCGGAAGCACGGTCAGCCTGACCATGAAGGTCTATTCCTGCAAGCAATCGAAGAACAAGCAAGAATATGATAAAGCAATCTGAATATTGCGAATATATATGAAGTATTGATAATGGTGGGGATCCGTAAGCGGTCTTGGTCTGGTCGTTGGACACAAACGAAGTACACGAAGTTGCAATGGCTAACTTTTAACTAAACAAATCCCAAGGAAAAAGCTACTAGATGGATCTACTTGAAGGAACGTTTCTGGTGGACCGGTATGAAGAAGGATATTGCCGAGTATGTCGCCGTATGTGATGTATGTCAACGCGTGAAGGCAGAGCATCAGAAGCCAGCAAGACTGTTACAGCCTATGCCGATACCTGAATGGAAGTGGGATAAACTGGGCATGGACTTTATCACCGGATTACCCAGGACTAAAGCAAGATATGATTCCATATGGGTACTAGTGGATCGTTTGACCAAAGTAGCTCACTTCATCCCAGTGAAAACCACATATACAAGTGCAAAGTTGGCCAAGATCTATATGTCCAGGATCGTATGTCTGCATGGGGTTCCGAGGACCCTTGTATCAGATCGAGGAACACAGTTTACCTCAAAGTTTTGGCTCTAGTTGCACCAGACCCTGGGAATGAGATTGGAGTTTAGTACATCATTTCACCCGCAGACGGATGGACAAACAGAGAGTCAACCAAATTTTGGAGGACATGTTGAGAGCCTGTGCGTTAGATTACGGACCTAGTTGGGATGACAATTTGCCATACGCAGAGTTTTCCTACAACAATAGCTATCAAGCCAGTTTGAAGATGGCATCGTTTGAAGCCCTGTATGGACGAAGGTGCAGAACACCATTGATGTGGGACGAGGTAGGAGACCGACAGTTGTTTGGACCAGACTTGATCAAGGAGTCTGAGGAGAAGGTTAAATTGATTCGAGACAGACTGAAGATTGCTCAGTCCAGGCAGAATAGTTATGCTGACTCAAAACGCAAGGAGGTAACCTATGAAACTGGAGACCGAGCATATCTGCGAGTATCACCCTTGCGAGGAGTGAAACGTTTTGGAGTTAAGGGAAAGTTAGCCCCGAGATTTGTAGGACCGTATCGTATTTTGGAACGGATGGGAGAAGTTGCCTAAAAGTTGGAGTTACCCGAGGGACTGTCAAGAGTTCATGACGTGTTTCACGTTTCACAGCTGAAGAAGTGTCATGTTGAGATGGCAGATATACCGCTAAGAGATACAGTACCCCTGGAGGCGATTCAGTTGGACAGTGATTTGACTTATGAGGAGAAACCAGTTAAGATTCTTGAGTTTGCCAGCAAAATCACACGAAGTAAGGTTATCATGTTTTGTAAAGTTCAGTGGAGCCACCATACCGAGGACGAAGCCACCTAGGAACGAGAGGATGATCTCCGCAAAGACCACCCGCACCTATTTTCTAGCCAGCCCGAATCTCGAGGGCGAGATTCATCTTAAGGGGGGTAGGTTTGTAACATCCCAAATTTTCAATTTGGAATGTTATACATTAGATCATCATTGCATATCATGTTTTATTGCTTTCCGTTCCGTAATCCTCGAAATCCTAAGCAACTCAAGGACCCTCGGAGAGAGTTGGGGATTTCCCGGTTTTCATATTTGATTCTTTTATCAAATTTTGAAACGAGGATTTTGGTTTTAATTATTTTTCTCTCCGAAAATATTTCATATTAAAATACAAGAGAGGAGATAATATGACTTCTCCAAAATAAATGAAATATTGGAGGAAAAATATTAAAATCAAATATTTGTTCTTTGGATTTTATTGCAATTTTGTTTGCATTAGAAAAATTGCACGTTTTCAAAATTGCATTTTAGGGCCAAGAAAATGTTCATCTCGTTCTAAATATTTTATTTAGACGGTGAAAATTTATTTTGGCATTTTTAGATTTTTATTTATTTTTCTAGGATTTTATTTCGGTCGGCGAAATTATTTAAAAAAAGTTCCGCGCCCGACTGGGCCTAAGGCCCAGCCGAGCCAGGCCACCGCCGCCCGCGCGCCGCCGCCGCGACTCGGACAAGGAGTCCGAGCCGGACTCCTCCACCGCGCCTCCTTGCCCCCTCCAAGCGCCCCGCCCCCCCTTATATACCGCGCCACCCGCCCAACGCCACCAGCGCCGCCGCAGCCCCGCCGCCCGCGCCGCCAGCCGCCGCCGCCGCAGCCGAGCGCCACCGCCGCCTTGCCGCCGCCGCCGAACGCCGCCGCCGCCCCCGCGAGCCGCCGCACCTCTTCTCGCCGGAGGTAGTCACCGGACTCCGTCGCCGAGTTTTTTATAAAACCATTCGGTTTTTTTAAACCCTAGATCCATTTTTTTGGATTCGCCGGTTTTTTTTCTCGGTTCTTCTAGTTAGCGAACGTTCGTCCGAACGTTCGTGTTAACGAACGGTTCTTTGCCTGTTAGATACAGCAAGCGAACGCTCGTTCGTTAGTCTTTTCGTCAGTTTTCTTTTATCGGATTTAATCCGTGATTTTCTCTATCGCGATTTCTGATCTGATCTTAGTTTCTGTTTATCTTTTTGCTCGTTAGTCGGAATCAGGCGATTCAAGCACCTAGAGTTTCATCTCGAAACCCTCTTTCCGTTTAACCAACTCAAACAAGTTTTCTCTACTGTAAAATTTGACCTAGTTTCAGATTAGTAAACGAAGCTTCTTTCTTTCGCCGTTTGAGTTTCGTTGCTCTCGTTTGATTTGATTCTTTTTGCGAACCAGGAGTTCTTAATTTGAACTTTCTGGTCAACCTCTTTTATTTGAGTTTTGCTTGTGCATCGTTGCTTGTTACTTATGTATGCTATTGTTTGCTTGCGATAGAACACCCGGAGTGCGAAGCGTGCTACTACGAGTCCCTTAGGTTTCGCAGATCGTCAGCAAGGCAAGTAACACTTTGATCATACCCCTTTATCACCCAGTTTTTATGCATTAGTTCCAATCCTCAAACATTGCATGATTAGGACGTCATTAACTTGTGGGTTGGGAAGTACTTGATGAGGTAGAACCTATTGCCCTGTTACATTCAAACCCTTGGGAGTTACTCTACGTGTTGCTTATATTACTATGCTATGCTATGCTCGTAGATGTGGTTTGGGTTTGAGTGAAAGCCATCACAGATGTGAGATTGTTAAATTAATGGTTCAACTTAAGGTGGCAACTTAATCAAACAACTGGGTGGATTGAGGCACCTGGAGTACCGAGTGTTGCCTGTATTTTTTTGGAAATCCCGAAGTACCCGTGTGATCTTCCTATGGACCGCCACCCAGGCTCAAAGGGAACCAAGATGATTCATGCTAGAAACTTCCGTGTGCAGCCACAAGCTATTATGGGCTCTAGCATAGTTGAGTAAGTTACGTGAAGCTCTTGAAGAGGCAGATCAGCAGGTAGTGGGATGTAGGTTTGGTATGGTCTGTCCGGAGTAGAGAGTTAATGTTTCTGAAAGACTGTGTCTCGGTCATCCGTTTCTCAAACACCCTGTAGTGCGAGAAATCCAACGGAGGAGATCGAGTCTTGTGGGGAAAATTGCGCAAACCTCTGCAGAGTGTAGAATCTAATCATGGTTAGCCGTGTCCCCGGTTATGGACAATTCTTGAGTATCTAGTACTTGGGTTATCACATGTATCTCATCATGTTTAATTAATATTGTTGGGTTGTTAATCACTTTAATTGGGATTGAGTTGGAGGAACCTTCTCAATGATGTTTCAACTACCATGATAGTAAAATTAAAATCTATTCCTTTGTTGTAGGGAAAAATTGGCTTTTCGCAAAAATGTAACCATAAAGCTTTCCACCAGCCAAATATGCATGTAGTGATAGCATTATTTTGTTCTTGCTCTACTGTGTTACTTTGCCAGCATATTCCATGTGCTGACCCATTTCGGGCTGCAACGTATTATGTTGCAGACTTTTCAGACGAGGAGTAAGGTTCGTTAGGTCGTTGCCGTGCAGCTCAGTTATGCTGTTGGAGTTTATGGACTCACTTTATCTTCCAAGCCTTCCGCTGTTGTCGTATTAGATGGCCTTAAGCCATATTATTGTAATAAGTTCTCTCTTGAGACATTCAATGTAATAAGTGTGTGATTGCTACTCTGTTATAAATCCTTCGAGTACTGTGTGTGTCAGCATTACCGATCCAGGGATGACACTGAAGCACAGAGACTTGACCATCTGAGGTCGGGTCGCTACAAGATGGTATCAGAGCACACGCTGAGTGTAGGACATGACCACTAAGATAAACCCTAGGTCACACCTCTCTTCTCATTTCTGACTCCTCTCCATTTTCTACTCTTTAGGATGACGGAGATGAAGAACAAATTTGCACGACCGGATGAAGACACACCTTTTGGACGTCACTTGAAGGAACTAGGTACTTGAACATTGGAATACCAAGCTTCACCGGGACATACAACGCCACTTTACCTAAAGAGGAGCGCTGGATGATTCAAGTACAAGTTCCAGGAAGGACGTTCTCGCCAACTTCTAAACCCATAGAGTTTTCTTTCGAAGCACCCACCTGGAGTCTAGGCAAGAGCATGGCAGCCCACATTACCATTGGATGCATTGGAGATGTTTACAACAGGGAGCTTAAGGACACTATTTACCAAATATGTGGGCGCCGAGACGAGCAACGGGAAGTAATCAGCACCAGGAAGGATAGATCCATTGCAACCTTCATTCAGGAGTTAAACCAGCACATTCGACGCCAGGAGAACCAGATGTGCGCGGACATAATGGACTTGAAGAAGGCGAAGACTAGGATCATCGAACTGGAGGAAGAACTCAAGTTTACACGTGATGGATATGAGGAGGAAATCAAGACACTACTGGAGAAGAATGATGACCTAGTCAAGAAGATTGGAGTAATCATGGGAGGACCAGCACCGGGAGATGAAGACGAAGATCCCATTTGTCCGGACAACTACATCATCATCGACGACACCAATTCCGATCCTAGTGATGATGACTATGAAGACGAAGCTGGAGCAGACATCATGGAGTCTTCCACCGATCAAAATTTCTAGATGACTACCATATATCACTAGTATTCCCCCATGTATTTAGTAGTAGTTGAACACTTGTGCGATAGTTCTAGATCGTTTGTATGCCCTTGCTTGATTGATTGAGTGAAATGATTGTGTTTGTCTCATGTGCATATGGGTAGTGTTTTCTCATTATACCTCTTTTCTATTCTAAATCTCTTCCATCTAAACCCCTCGGATGCCCCCGAGACGTGACACCGGTTTTGCCTTCCCACCGGAGCTCACCCAGTTGATCCAACAGCAGAATACGTTGATGCAATTGCTAGTTCAGAATTAGGGCAACAACAACAACAACAACCCGCCGCCCGTGGACAACCTAGCCCATTTTCTAAGGTTACAGCCGCCGGTGTTTTCCAGTAGCACCGATCCCATAGTTGCGGATGATTGGCTACGCCGTATTGGAAGGGAGTTGACCACCGCAGGTTGCACAGATGCTGAGAGAGTGCGCTTTGCCGCACATCAATTGGATGGACTAGCAGCCTCATGGTGGGAGAATTACACAACCACTTTTCCTATAGACAATGTCACTTGGGACCAGTTTCAGCAAGCTTTCCGCACAGCCCATGTCTCCACTGGAGCTATGCAAATGAAGAAGCGGGAGTTCCGCAACCTACGCCAGGGGAACCGTACTATGGCTCAGTACATGGATGAGTTTAGCAAGTTATCTCGCTACGCCCCTGATGATGTGGCCACAGATGCAGCGAAACAGGAGAAGTTCATGGAAGGGCTGAATGATGAGATGAGTATGCAGTTGATGGTAGCAACCTTCAACAACTACCAGGAGTTGGTAGATAAGGCTCTTATGATTGAAGGGAAGCAACAGCAGATTGAGAGCCGCAAGAGGAACTATGGACAAGGGAAGTATAACTCAGGAGCTCAGCAGAAACCTCGCCTAACCCCGAACTCGGGAGGACTTGTTCATAACCATGGAGGTCACAACCACACTGGAGGAGGATCGCATAACCACAATGGTTCTAAGAATGGGAATGGGAACGGAACCAACAATAATCATAACCGCCCCAACCCAGCCACACCCGCCAAAAGGGACTTAAGTCATGTTACGTGTTTCAAGTGCGGGAAGACTGGACACTACGCCACGGAGTGCCCTGAAGGAAAGAATGGAAATGGAAATGGGAGCGCTAGGAAGAAGCCAAATCCATTCAACAAGGGACACGTGAACCACGTTAACGTGGAGGAGGTTGAAGAGCAGCCGGGCGCGGTAATAGGTAAGTTTTTGGTTAAGTCATTTACCACTCTTGTTCTTTTTGATACTGGTGCATCGCATTCATACATATCAAGGGGATTCGTGGATAAGTTTAAACTACCAACCCAAACCCTTAGGACCCCTCTTTTAGTAAGTTCACCCGGAGCAGAGTATATGGCCAGCCGATGGTGTGACCAGATACCCTTAACCATTGGTACACATGTTTTTCCATCCGACCTAATTATCTTGGAGTCACAAGGACTGGATGTGATATTGGGTATGGACTGGATGTCAAAGTTTGGAGGAAGCATTGACTGTGCTAGTAAGTCGACTTATGTCACCACCCCAGAAGGAAAAAGGATTAAGTATGTATCTAGGCATGTGCCTAGGAGGAGTCAAGTGAATGCCCTTACGGGAGTTGTTCAGGAGGAAGTGCCTGTAGTGAAGGATTACCCGGATGTTTTTCCAGAGGAGTTACTAGGCATGCCAACGGATAGAGACATTGAGTTTTTGATAGAGCTGTTGCCAGGTACAGGACCAATATCCAAGAGACCCTATGGGATGCCCGCAAATGATCTGGAAGAAATTAAGAAACGGATCAAGGAATTATTGGAGAAAGGATACATTCGAAGAAGTTCATCACCTTGGGGAGCCCCAGTACTTTTGGTTGAGGAGAAGGATAAATCCCTGAGGATGGTTGTTGATTATCGAGCATTAAATGAAGTGACGGTTAAGAAAAAGTACCCACTACCGATGATCAACGATCTGTTTGATCAGTTGCAAGGAGCTAAAGTGTTTTCGAAGATCGATTTGCGATCGGGGTATCATCAGTTGAAGATACGAGAGAAGGACATACCGAAGACAACATTCACAACATGATATGGATTATACGAGTACACGGTCATGTCATTTGGACTGACTAACGCCCCTGCCTATTTCATGAGCATGATGAACAAGGTGTTCATGGAGTATTTGGACAAGTTTGTTGTGGTGTTTATTGATGATATTATGGTATACTCGAAGAACGAGGAGGAGCACAAGGAGCATTTGCGCTTTGTTCTCGAGAAACGCAGGGAACACTAGTTGTATGCTAAGTTTAGCAAATGAGAATTTTGGTTGAAGGAAGTTGGGTTCCTTGGACATGTTATATCGGGAGAAGGTATAGCAGTAGACCCCAGCAAAATTCAGTCAGTCACTGAATGGTTGGCACCCGTTTCAGTTAGCGAGATCCGCAGTTTTCTTGGACTCGCAGGATACTACCGGAGATTCATCAAGAATTTTTCCAAGATTGCAAAGCCAATGACTGAATTGTTGAAGAAGGATACTAAGTTTAAATGGACAGAAGATTGCGAGGCAAGTTTCCAGGAATTGAAGTAACGTTTGACTACAGCGCCAGTGCTAACACTGCCAGATATACATAAGGAGTTCCAAGTGTACTGCGATGCCTCACGCTTAGGACTTGGATGTGTGCTTATGCAGGACGGGAGAGTTCTTTCGTATGCCTCCCGACAACTAAAACCTCATGAGTTGAACTATGCCACGCATGATTTGGAGTTAGCAGCCATAGTGCATGCATTGAAGACCTGTAGACATTACCTATTGGAAACCGTTGTGATGTGTACATGGACCATAAGAGTTTGAAGTACATTTTCACCCAGAAGGAACTAAACCTTCGACAGAGGAGATGGTTGGAGCTTATAAAGGATTATGACATGAAACTACACTATCATCCAGGAAAGGCCAATGTCGTAGAAGACGCTTTGAGCCGGAAGAGTTATGCTAATATCCTTGAAAGTAAGGGACTGCCGAAGGAATTAGCAGGGGACATCATGGAACTTCGATTGGAGATTGTTCCTAGAGGATTTATTGCAACAATGGAGGTCCAGTCGACATTGATGGACAAGATCCGGGAAGCCCAAAAAGAGGACAAGGAGATTGCTGAGATAAAGGAGAAGATGAGCAAAGGAAAGGCCAAAGGTTTTCGTGAAGATGAGCACGATACCCTATGGTTTGAGGACCGAGTTTATGTGCCCAATAACCAGGAGATCAGGAAGTTAATACTTCAAGAGGCCCATGACTCACCATACTCGATACACCCCGGAAACACCAAGATGTATTTGGATTTGAAGGAACGTTTCTGGTGGACCGGTATGAAGAAGGATATTGCCGAGTATGTCGCCGTATGTGATGTATGTCAACGCGTGAAGGCAGAGCATCAGAAGCCAGCAGGACTGTTACAGCCTATGCCGATACCCGAATGGAAGTGGGATAAACTGGGCATGGACTTTATCACCGGATTACCCAGGACTAAAGCAAGATATGATTCCATATGGGTACTAGTGGATCATTTGACCAAAGTAGCTCACTTCATCCCAGTGAAAACCACCTATACAAGTGCAAAGTGGCCAAGATCTATATGTCCAGGATCGTATGTCTGCATGGAGTTCCGAGGACCCTTGTATCAGATCGAGGAACACAGTTTACCTCAAAGTTTTGGCTCTAGTTGCACCAGACCCTGGGAACGAGATTGGAGTTTAGTACATCATTTCACCCGCAGACGGATGGACAAACAGAGAGTCAACCAAATTTTGGAGGACATGTTGAGAGCCTGTGCGTTAGATTACGGACCTAGTTGGGATGACAATTTGCCATACGCAGAGTTTTCCTACAACAATAGCTATCAAGCCAGTTTGAAGATGGCATCGTTTGAAGCCCTGTATGGACGAAGGTGCAGAACACCATTGATGTGGGACGAGGTAGGAGACCGAAAGTTGTTTGGACCAGACTTGATCAAGGAGTCTGAGGAGAAGGTTAAATTGATTCGTGACAGACTGAAGATTGCTCAGTCCAGGCAGAATAGTTATGCTGACTCAAAACGCAAGGAGGTAACCTATGAAACTGGAGACCGAGCATATCTGCGAGTATCACCCTTGCGAGGAGTGAAACGTTTTGGAGTTAAGGGAAAGTTAGCCCCGAGATTTGTAGGACCGTATCGTATTTTGGAACGGATGAGAGAAGTTGCCTAAAAGTTGGAGTTACCCGAGGGACTGTCAAGAGTTCATGACGTGTTTCACGTTTCACAGCTGAAGAAGTGTCATGTTGATATGGCAGATATACCGCTAAGAGATACAGTACCCCTGGAGGCGATTCAGTTGGACAGTGATTTGACTTATGAGGAGAAACCAGTTAAATTCTTGAGTTTGCCAGCAAAATCACACGAAGTAAGGTTATCATGTTTTGTAAAGTTCAGTGGAGCCACCATACCGAGGACGAAGCCACCTAGGAACGAGAGGATGATCTCCGCAAAGACCACCCGCACCTATTTTCTAGCCAGCCCGAATCTCGAGGGCGAGATTCATCTTAAGGGGGGTAGGTTTGTAACATCCCAAATTTTCAATTTGGAATGTTATGCATTAGATCATCATTGCATATCATGTTTTATTGCTTTCCGTTCCGTAATCCTCGAAATCCTAAGCAACTCAAGGACCCTCGGAGAGAGTTGGGGATTTCCCGGTTTTCATATTTGATTCTTTTATCAAAGTTTGAAACGAGGATTTTGTTTTTAATTATTTTTCTCTCCGAAAATATTTCATATTAAAATACAAGAGAGGAGATAATATGACTTCTCCAAAATAAATGAAATATTGGAGGAAAAATACTAAAATCAAATATTTGTTCCATTTGGATTTTATTGCAATTTTGTTTGCATTAGAAAAATTGCACGTTTTCAAAATTGCATTTTAGGGCCAAGAAAATGTTCATCTCGTTCTAAATATTTTAATTAGACGGTGAAAATTTATTTTGGCATTTTTAGTTTTTTATTTATTTTTCTAGGATTTTATTTCGGTCGGCGAAATTATTAAAAAAAGTTCCCGCGCCCGACTGGGCCTAAGGCCTAGCCGAGCCAGGCCACCGCCCCCGCTCGCGCGCCGCCGCCGCCGACTCGGACAAGGAGTCCGAGCCGGACTCCACTCCACCGCCGCCTCCTTGACCCCTCCTCCAAGCCGCCCCGCCCCGCCCCTTTATATACGCCGCCACCTCGCCCCAAACGCCAGCGCCAGCGCCGCCGCCTAGCCCCGCCGCCCGTGCCGCGCCCAGCCGCCGCCTTGCCGCCGCCACCGAACGCCGTCGCCGCCCCCCGCGAGCCGCCGCTCCTCCGCCGCACCTCACCTCGCCGAACCCCTCTCCGGAGGTAGTCACCGGACTCCGTCGCCGGTTTTTTTATAAAACCATTCGGTTTTTTTAAAACCCTAGATCCGTTTTTTTTCGGATTCGCCGGTTTTTCTCGGTTCTTCTAGTTAGCGGACGTTCGTCCGAACGTTCGTGTTAACGAACGGTTCTTTGCCCATTAGATACAGCTAACGAACGCTCGTTCGTTAGTCTGTTCGTCAGTTTTCTTTTATCGGATTTAATCCGTGATTTTCTCTGATCGCGATTTCTGATCTGATCTTAGTTTCTGTTTATCTTTTTGCTCGTTAGTCGGAATCAGGCGATTCAAGCACCTAGAGTTTCATCTCGAAACCCTCTTTCCGTTTAACCAACTCAAACAAGTTTTCTCTACTGTAAAATTTGACCTAGTTTCAAATTAGTAAATGAAGCTTCTTTCTTTCGCCGTTTGAGTTTCGTTACTTCGTTTGATTTGATTCTTTTTGCGAACCAGAGTTCTTAATTTGAACTTTCTGGTCAACCTCTTTTATTTGAGTTTTGCTTGTGCATCGTTGCTTGTTACTTATGTATGCTATTGTTTGCTTGCGATAGAACACCCGGAGTGCGAAGCGTGCTACTACGAGTCCCTAGGTTTCGCAGATCGTCAGCAAGGCAAGTAACACTTTGATCATACCCCTTTATCACCCAGTTTTTATGCATTAGTTCCAATCCTCAAACATTGCATGATTAGGACGTCATTAACTTGTGGGTTGGGAAGTACTTGATGAGGTAGAACCTATTGCCCTGTTACATTCAAACCCTTGGGAGTTACTCTACGTGTTGCTTATATTACTATGCTATGCTATGCTCGTAGATGTGGTTTGGGTTTGAGTGAAAGCCATCACAGATGTGAGATTGTTAAATTAATGGTTCAACTTAAGGTGGCAACTTAATCAAACAACTGGGTGGATTGAGGCACCTGGAGTACCGAGTGTTGCCTGTATTTTTTTGGAAATCCCGGAGTACCCGTGTGATCTTCTATAGACCGCCACCCAGGCTCAAAGGGAACTGAGATGATTCATGCTAGAAACTTCCGTGTGCAGCCACAAGCTATTATGGGCTCTAGCATAGTTGAGTAAGTTACATGAAGCTCTTGAAGAGGCAGATCAGCAGGTAGTGGGATGTAGGTTTGGTATGGTCTGTCCGGAGTAGAGAGTTAATGTTTCTGAAAGACTGTGTCTCGGTCATCCGTTTCTCAAACACCCTGTAGTGCGAGAAATCCAACGGAGGAGATCGAGTCTTGTGGGGAAAATTGCGCAAACCTCTGCAGAGTGTACAATCTAATCATGGTTAGCCGTGTCCCCGGTTATGGACAATTCTTGAGTATCTAGTACTTGGGTTATCACATGTATCTCATCATGTTTAATTAATATTGTTGGGTTGTTAATCACTTCAATTGGGATTGAGTTGGAGGAACCTTCTCAATGATGTTTCAACTACCATGATAGTAAAATTAAAATCTATTCCTTTGTTGTAGGGAAAAATTGGCTTTTCGCAAAACTGTTACCATAAAGCTTTCCACCAGCCAAATATGCATGTAGTGATAGCATTATTTTGTTCTTGCTCTACTGTGTTACTTTGCCAGCATATTCCATGTGCTGACCCGTTTCGGGCTACAACGTATTATGTTGCAGACTTTTCAGACGAGGAGTAAGGTTCGTTAGGTCGTTGCCGTGCAGCTCAGTTATGCCGTTGGAGTTTATGGACTCAGATTGTTTCATCGATATCTCAATGCTCCAGAATCACATCGAGCATGTCGGTCATCAGCGAGTGAAACCGGGCTGTTGACGTTTTGAGTCAGGTATGTCTGTGCAGTCCGAATCTGAATCCAGAACGTGAGAGACTTGGACTCTATTTTCTCTTGGCCCAAAAGTGACATGAGAGGACTTTTTGAATAGAACCTAAACTTCTCCTTCTCCCTTATCTTCATATGTGGATTGTACAAATGTCCCATACACCTGCAATTAGACAAAACAGAAAAGTGTGTGAAGTATTTTTGTTCTGGATAACATAAATAGATTATTGAATAGTTTGCACTAGAAATCACCTGACAAATATGCATGTATGCAATATTTTTGGTCGTATCCAAGGTAGTCATGTCCTCATCACTGTGGGTGTAACAATGGTATTGATGTCCTCATCAGTTTAGGTCATATTGGTGTAAAGCGCATGAAGAAACTCCATGTTGATGGGCTTTTGTAATCACTTGATTATGAATCTCTTGATGCTTGCAAACCATGCCTCATGGGCAAGATGACTAAGACTCCATTCTCCGGAAGAATGGAGCGAGCCATTGACTTATTGGAAACAATACATACTAATGTATGCGGTCCAATGAGTGTTGAGGCTCGCGGCGGGTATCGTTATTTTCTGACCTTCACAGATGATTTCAGCAGATATGAGTATATCTACTTAATGAAACACAAGTCTGAAACATTTGAAAAGTTCAAAGAATTTCAGAGTGGAGTGGAGAATCATCGTAACAAGAAAATAAAGTTTCTACGAAGTAATCGCGGAGATGAAATATTTGAGTTACGAGTTTGGCCTTCAGTTGAAACAATGTCGAATAGTTTCGCAACTCACGCCACCTGGAACACCACAGCGTAATGGTGTGTCCGAACGTCATAACCGTACTTTATTAGATATGGTGCGATCTATGATGTCTCTTATCGATTTACCACTATCGTTTTGGGGTTATGCATTAGAGACAGCTACATTCACGTTAAATATGGAATCGTCCAAAAATCCATTGAGAGGACACCGTATGAACTTTGGTTTAGTAAGAAACCTAAGCTGTCATTTCTTAAAGTTTGGGGTTGCGATGCTTATGTGAAAAAGTTTCAGCCTGATAAGCTCAAACCCAAATTGGAGAAGTGTGTCTTCATAGGATACCCAAAAGAAACTGTTGGGTACACCTTCTATCACAGATCCGAAGGCAAGATCTTCGTTGCTAAAAGTGGATCCTTTCTAGAGAAGGAGTTTCTCTCGAAAGAAGTGAGTGGGAGGAAAGTAGAATTTGATGAGGTAACTGTACCTTCTCCCGAATAGGAAAGTAGTTCATCACATAAATCAATTCCAGTGATGCCTACACCAATTAGTGAGGAAGTTAATGATGATGATCATGAAACTTCGGATCAAGTTACTACAGAACTTCATAGATCAACCAGAGCACGATCCGCACCGGAGTAGTACGGTAATCCCGTACTAGAAGTCATGTTACTAGACTGTGATGAACTTATGAACTATGAGGAAGCGATGATGAGCCCAGATTCCACAAAATGGCTTGAGGCCATGAAATCTGAGATGAGATCCATGTATGAGAACAAAGTATGGACTTTGATTGACTTGCCCGATGATCGGTGAGCCATTGAGAATAAATGGATCTTCAAGAGGAAGACAGACGCTGATAGTAGTGTTACTATATACAAAGCTCAAATTGTCGCAAAATGTTTTCGACAATGTTAGGACCCTGATTCCAAGTCACATCGATCTAGCCGGTAACACCTCATATCACATTACGGCCTCACGCACGGTATCCCCACGGGTGTCGCCTTACCATGGCCCGGGACCGTTTGCGCCTTTTGGCTCACGTATATGATAGTGTCGCTAGCATCCATATGACAGAGAACTCGGGACGACATGGCTAGTCGTGAACCCAAAGCGGCATAGACCTATGGAGACAGGCATACATGAATCACATCGAGCATGTCGGTCATCAGCGAGTGAATCCGGGCTGTAGCACTGGGCTAACAGGACTCCGGGGAACCCGGGCTGTAGCAAGCTAGGCAGGACTCCGGATGTCACGGCGTGACATTCCCCAAAGGGACAGACATAGGAACGATGTGAAACACATGCCGGCCAGTCAAGTGTCCTGAGCAGTAGTGCTAGGCTAGCAGGACTCCGGTGAACCGGGCTGTAGCGGACTACTATGGCTCGAGGAGCACTAGACTACATTTCCCCATAAGAAAGGCTGCCAAGGATAAACAACTAGATTGTTGGATCCCACACATACCAAGCATTTCAATCATACACATAATATGCTCGATATGTGCAAATACAACATGGCATCACAACAAAACTCTACAACTCAAGTACTTTATTTAAAAGCTCCAGAGAGCCATACATAACATGTTCATACAGGTAGGGTCACATGACCCGACACTCAAGTCATACAAGCATACAAGCACATGCGGAAGCAAATAGTCTGAGTACAGACGCTAGAAAGAAAGAAGGCTTCTCGAAGCCTGTCTATCTACATAGGGCCCTCCATGGCCAGGATCACCACCTGGGTGGCAAGTCACTCATCGACGTCGAGATCTATATAAAACCCATCGGAGGGGGCGGTGTTGTCGTCTGAAAACAGTAAATAAGCAAACATGAGTACAAAGGTACTCAGCAAGTCTTACATCAGAACCTACTATACATGCTCATTCTCAAGAAGGTGGTGGAGTTATTGCAGCAAGCCAGCTTTGACTCTTGGCTAAGCTATCCTACGAGACTCCACTAGTAAAATAGTTTTCGCACACGAGTCCACTAATCACCAACACAATACTCCACCGGGGATCCTCCCTCGTCATCCTACGAGAGGGCCATCCTCGGTACTCACACTTATCTTGAGTCTTTTAGTAGTATCCATTAACTTGTCTATGAACTGTATAGGCAACCAAGTAGTCCTTTACTGCGGACGCGGCTATTCGAATAGATGATGTTAACCCTGCAGGGGTGTACTTCTTCATACAAGCTCTCACCACTTACCGTAGTTTACACGACATGTACTCGGCAACCTTCAAGCGGAAGCCCAACGAGGGTGTCGGCCACGGCCTACCTAAACACTCAAGTCTCTAGTCCAGGTTTATCGCCTATCCAGGTTCCATCCGCAAGGAGTCCGGCCGAGGTTTCCACATACGGCCCCGAACGATGTGAACAGGGTTCCCGAGACACCAAACGGGTGACTCGGTACACCGTGCCACGGTGTATCTACCGCAACATAGCCCACCCCTAGGGTCAGCGCTACGCACGGCCGCCAACACATAACCTACAAACACCAGAAACTATTTGCAACTCCTGGATAGAGTACTAGGGTGATTAAGAAGCTGAGAGGGTCCATTGGTTTCGGGCCTAATGTATGGTAGTAACTGAATCTTAAATCACACATACAGATCTCAGTTCTTAGGGACGGCCTCAATGAAACAACCCACCATGTACTCCTACATGGCCTCTCATCGATACCTTTACCAAACATGTTCAACACATCCCTCACATTACTAACATAATCATTTCACTCTAGCCCATCACCTAGATGAACCAGACCTGACACAACTCTAAGCATAGCAGGCATAGCAAGGTAGGAAACACAAACATGGCTCAATCAACTCCTACACATGCTAGTGGGTTTCATCTAGTTACTGTGGCAATGACAGGTCATGCAGAGGATAAGGGTTCAACTATCGTAGCACACAGCAGTTTGAAACGTTGTTGTCTTAATGTAGTAAATGAGAGCAGAGGCGAGAACATGGGATTGTATCAATATGATCAATGGGGCTGCTTGCCTGATGGAGTGGTAGTAGGGTACTGCCCTTTAGACGGATATTCGGGGTTATCCTCGGAGGCAGAACCTACCAGGAAATACACACCAAACATAATCAACACATGACAATATGCAACAATATGATGCATGCTATGACATGGCAAAATGAATGTGTCTTCGCCTAATGCAAGCTAAAACAGAAAGGAATGAACCCATTTGAATCAAAGATTCAAATGTTAGTTCATTTAACATAGCCATATTAGTGCATTATCTTATTTTTCTTAAACATCAAGGTTAACTTGTTTTGTCATGCATGAAACCATTACCAATGGATATATTGAATTTTTCTAATCAAAATTCATATATAAATCTTTTCATTTGGAGTTATAGATTAATTTCTATGATTTTTTAAAGTTTGCAACAATTTCTGGAATTCTCTATATAAAAATAAATCCAGAAATTAGTTATTGCGTCAGCAGTGCGTCAGGGTGACGTTAGTGGTCAACGGGGACGTCCAGGTCAACCTGACCAGTGGGTCCCGCGTGTCGGCAGTTATTTAAACTAACTAAATTTAGTTAGAACTAATCTGGGTTAATTAGCAGAGGGGGGCCCACTTGTCATAGACTCTAGGGAGTCAACTTGGGCCCACCCAGTCAAGGTCAACGGGTCAAACCCGCCGGCGTTTAGCCGCCGGCGAGGCCAGACGCGGCGGTGGAAGTGCATTAGTGCGTTCCGGCGACCAAATGAGTGGCGGAGGGCATCTATGCGTAGCTGGGAGCAAGCCACAACGTTTGGTGGTGGTGGTTGAGCTCAGGGTGACCGGAAACGTTGCTGGCGACAACCTTGGCAGTTGTCGGAGTCGGGTGAAGATGAGCCCGAGGCTACAGGGCACTGCGAGGCGCGTGGTGAGGTGCGTTGGGCTCCTGGGGATGCAGTGAGTGTGTTGGACACAGTGGTGTGGCCGGTGGTTGGCCGGAGACACTTCGGCGACGAGCTCGGCGGTGGCGCGTGCGGTGAAGCTTCGTGCAGTTGCTACGGTGCACGAGAAGGCAAACGGAGAGGATGGGGAGGTAGCTGAGCTCACGGCGGTCACGTAGGAATGGACGGCGCGGTCGGGGACGAGCTGGTGCAGTGGCGACGTTGAAGGGGATCTCCGGCGATGGTGGAGTCGGGCGAGGTTGTTGCAGAGGCTGCGGGGCAAGCGAGCGCTTGGGGCTCGGCTTGCTCGAAGGAGGGGAGGGCGGCGGAGCTTCTGGACACGGTGGCTCGGCGCGGGGACGACGGAGGGAGCGACTACGGCGGCGGTGCGGCGGCAGGTGCGTCGGCCATGGTGCGGGAGAGCGAGGGAGAGAGGCAGGGTGGCGAGTGAGGTGTCCACGGGGTCGGGGCGGCGACGTGGAGCCTATCCAGTGTCCAGGCGCGCGGAGCGGCAAGATGCTGGCGCCGTGGCGAGCTCGCGCTCGCCGGCATCAGCTCTCTGCCTGCCTGGCGGGGACTAAGCAGCTAGCTGGCATGGGCCAGCACAGCGCTGGGCCGCCAGGTGGGCCGGCTAATGGGCTGCGGCCTGGTAAGTTCTCTCCCTCTCTTTTAATTTCTGTTTTCTATTTTTCTGTAGGTTTGTGGCTTTATTAAAAATAGCTAGGCACTTCTAAAAATCCTGAAAATAATCTGAGGCTCTGTTTAGAATATTTCCAACAGCCCACACTTATCTTCAGAATTATTTGAGCATTTAAAATATTTACTAGCATTCAAATGCCCAAATGCAAATTACATATGATTTAATTCAATGACCTTCTGTTGACCTAGAAAATTGTGCACCAATTTTGCCAGAGGTTCTAACCCAAGACAAAGAGAGTGAACTTTTTAGAAGGGCATTTCAGGTTCATTGAAAATATTTTTAGTAAACCTTAGTTGATTCCAGAGGGGGGGCTGTGGGTTCTGTCTTCCCCAATTCAAGTTTCTGATGAAAGGTAGACATGATGCAACACTCTAATGCATGACTAGCTAGGATGTGACAACTCACCCCCACTCAAAAGAATCTCGTCCCGAGATTTAGGATCCTCCGGGAAGAATGTGGGGTACTCGAGTCGAAGACGATCCTCCCTTTCCCAAGTAGCTTCTTGCTCGGAATGGTGTGACCATTGAACCTTGAGAAACTTGATATTATGGCATCGAGTGGTACGCTCGGCTTGATCAAGGATACGAACGGGATATTCCCGATATGAGAGATTATCTTGTAGATCAAGCGTTTCGTGGTCCACTCCACGGATAGGATCCGCGAAGCAACGCCTGAGTTGAGAAACGTGGAAGACTTCGTGAACTCTGGAAAGATGCAGAGGTAGTTCCAACTGGTAGGCAACTTCCCCTCGTTTGGCAAGAATGCGAAAGGGTCCAATGTAACGAGGAGCCAACTTGCGCTTGGTATGGAATCGATGGGTTCCCTTTAAAGGTGTAACCCGAAGGTAAGCCTTCTCGCCAACTTCATAAGACATAGGCTTATGCTTGCGGTCATATTGACTCTTTTGGCGAGATTGGGCCGTTTTCAATTTCTCACGAATAACACGAACCTACTCTTCTGCTTCCTGGATCATATCCGGGCCAAAGAGTTGTCTTTCCCTGGTTTCTGACCAGTTAAGAGGCGTTCGACATTTTCGTCCATAGAGAACTTCGAAAGGAGCTTTGCCCAAGCTAGGTTGATAACTATTGTTATAAGCAAACTCCGCGAATGGAAGGCATTTCTCCCAACCCATTCCGAATGAGATGACAGAAGCTCGGAGCATATCTTCCAGAATTTGATTGACTCGTTCTACTTGACCACTTGATTGAGGATGGAAGGCGGTGCTAAAAGAGAGACGAGTTCCCATAGCATTTTGGAAACTTTCCCAAAATCGAGAGGTGAAGAGACTCCCACGGTCTGAGTTAATTTCCAATGGGACACCATGAAGAGACACTATTTGGGAGATGTATAAATCAGCTAGCTGGCTAGCGGTGATACTCTCACGAACAGGTAGGAAATGGGCTACTTTGGAAAGACGGTCGATCATGACGAAGATGGCATTATTCCCTCTCTTGGTCCTGGGAAACCCGGTAATGAAATCCATACCGATTTTATCCCATTTCCATTCAGGAATTCCCAAAGGTTGAAGGGTGCCAGCAGGCCGTTGATGCTCTGCTTTAACACGACGACAGACGTCGCAATTTGCAATGTATTGAGCGATTTCTCTCTTCATCCTAGTCCACCAAAACCTCTGGCATAGGTCTTGATACATCTTAGTACTACCGGGATGAATGGTGAGAGGGGATTCATGAGCTTCCTTAAGGATCAGCCGCCTCAGGTTTCGTGCCTTGGGAACCACTAAGAGGTTTCCAAAGTATACGACACCTTGATCCTCAACGGAGAAACAATTCGCGACTCCTTTCTTAATGTTTCTCTTAATACGGGAGATTCCCGGGTCTACCTTCTGTGCCTTGATGATCTGATCCGTAAGGGTAGCTTTTGCCACCAGGGTGCATAGGAATCCTCGAGGAACAATGTGAAGATTAAGCTTACGAAATTCCTCATGGATAAGTGGTTGACTTTGTTGTAACATCAAGTTGTTACAATAGGATTTACGACTTAGTGCATCAGCCATGACATTGGCTTTGCCCGGGGTGTAAGTTATTCCTAAGTCGTAATCCGAGATCAACTCGACCCAACGTCGTTGTCTGAGGTTGAAATCCGGTTGGGTGAAGATATATTTCAAACTTTGGTGATCAGTGAAGATCTCGCAACGATTACCGAGGAGGTAATGTCGCCAAGTTTTAAGTGCATGGACTACAGCTGCAAGCTCTAGATCATGTGTGGGATAATTTTCCTCATGTGGGTGTAATTGCCGTGAAGCATAGGCAATTACCTAGCGATCTTGCATGAGTATGCAACCTAGTCCTTGTCGCGAGGCGTCGCAATAGATAATAAAGTCCTTGGAGAAATCTGGTGGTACCAGTACGGGAGCAGATGTCAGGCGTCTTTTCAGTTCCTGAAAGCTGAACTCGCACTGTGGGGTCCACTCGAACTTTTTATCTTTCTTGAGGAGTTCAGTTAGAGGTTTAGCAACCTTGGAGAAATTCTCGATGAAGCGGCAGCAATAGCTCGCTAAGCCAAGGAAGCTCCGAACTTGTTTGACCGTCTCAGGTGGAGTCCAATCAAGGACGGCTTGAACTCGCTCGGGATTGACAGCAATACCCTTACCAGAGATTACATGGCCTAGATAGGTCACTTCTGGCAACCAAAATTCACACTTGGAGAATTTGGCATAAAGGCGATGCTCTTGAAGTTTCATCAATACCAGCCTTAGATGTTCGGCATGTTCCTATTCATTCTTGGAGTAGATGAGTATGTCATCGAGGTATACTACGACGAATTTATCCAAATACTCCATGAAGACCGAGTTCATTACCGAGAGAAGGTGGCTGGGGCATTGGTTAAACCGAAGGACATAACGGTGTACTCGTATTGGCCATAACGAGTAACAAAGGCCGTTTTGGGAATGTCCCCGTTTCTGATTTTGATTTGATGGTAGCCCAACCTCAAATCCATCTTGGAAAAGACTGAGGATCCAGCGAGCTGGTCATACAGATCGTTGATCCTGGGAAGCGGATACTTGTTCTTTATAGTGACCAAGTTGACAGGTCGGTAATCTACAACCATCCGATCCGTTCCATCCTTCTTCTTGACGAAGAGGACGGGGCAAGCCCAAGGAGAGGAACTAGGACGGATGAAACCCTTTTTCAAGGACTCATCGAGTTGGTTCTTAAGCTCGGCTAGTTCTAAGGGTGCCATCTTATAGGGTCTTCTAGAAATTGGAATGGTTCCTGGAACAAGGTCTATCACAAACTCAACATCCCAGTCAGGTGGAACACCTGGCAGTTCTTCTGGAAAGACATCCGGAAAGTCCCGGACTACCGGAATATCTTCAAGGTCTGGAAGGGGGTTGGCATTTAGGGAGTAAAGCTGGCGCTTATAACGGAAGACGGTGTTCCGAAGCAGGCCAGTCCTGACTCGCATGATGGTCATCATGGAATAGGCAGCATCCTGCACAGCCATCTCAACAGTGACCCCGAGTCCATAGGAACAGTGGAGGGGCTCGATAGATCCAGGATAAGAAGGAAATATCCTGACGGTGCAGAAATATTGGCTTTGATTAAAGTCTCGGAATTGCTCTTCGACGGTGTATTCGGGATACCAATGGTAACCCATCTCGATCATTACCCGGACTAACATAGCAGTATGACCGGGCACAACGAGGCACCGGGTCAGGCGAACCACTTGGTTTTGAGCATGAGTGGCCATCTGAAAGCACAACCACAATGCAAAGACATTAGAATTTCTAGGAAAAAATTGGATAGCATAACAGCTGTAAATGCTCAGGAACAGATTTGAGACATTCACAACAGATTGCAAAACCACTCAACAACAACATATCAAGGTTCTGGTTCAACTGATAACATACTAAAGTGGTAGAAACTAAACTGAGGCTGGTAACCAACAATCCTATAAGTTACTATGGATGAGTAACACGTGAACCTGACAGAGAGAAGAGAGCCTAGTCCTTAACCCACGTAGAAAGAGAAGAGAATGACATAGATCAGAGGGCATAAGGTAAAGGAGTAAAAAGAGCCTTACGTTCCCTCCCACAATCAATTCCCCTACATATAACTAAAGCATTTCTAGACTCGACATCGACCAGTTTGGCTCAACGAACCTACAGGCAGTCCGGCTCTGATGCCAACGCTGTCAGGACCCCAATTCCAAGTCACATCGATCTAGCCGGTAACACCTCATATCACATTGCGGCCTCACGCACGGTATCCCCACGGGTGTCGCCTTACCATGGCCCGGGACCGTTTGCGCCTTTTGGCTCACGTATATGATAGTGTCGCTAGCATCCATATGACAGAGAACCCGGGCCGACATGGCTAGTCATGAACCCAAAGCGGCACAGACCTATGGAGACAGGCATACATGAATCACATCGAGCATGTCGGTCATCAGCGAGTGAATCCGGGCTGTAGCACTAGGCTAACAGGACTCCGGGGAACTCGGGCTGTAGCAGGCTAGGCAGGACTCCGGATGTCACGGCGTGACATTTCCCCAAAGGGACAGACATAGGAACGAAGTGAAACACATGCCGGCCAGTCAAGTGTCCTGAGCAGTAGTGCTGGGCTAGCAGGACTCCGGTGAACCGGGCTGTAGCGGACTACTATGGCTCGAGGAGCACTAGACTACATTTCCCCATAAGAAAGGTTGCCAAGGATAAACAACTAGATTGTCGGATCCCACACATACCAAGCATTTCAATCATACACACAATATGCTCGATATGTGCAAATACAACATGGCATCACAACAAAACTCTACAACTCAAGTACTTTATTTAAAAGCTCCAGAGAGCCATACATAACATGTTCATATAGGTAGGATCACATGACCCGACACTCAAGTCATACAAGCATACAAGCACATGCGGAAGCAAATAGTCTGAGTACAAACGCTAGAAAGAAAGAAGGCTTCTCGAAGCCTGTCTATATACATAGGGCCCTCCATGGCCAGGATCACCACCTGGGTGGCAAGTCACTCATCGACGTCGAGATCTACATAAAACCCATCGGAGGGGGCGGTGTTGTCATCTGAAAATTGTAAATAAGCAAACATGAGTACAAAGGTACTCAGCAAGTCTTACATCAGAACCTACTATACATGCTCATTCTCAAGAAGGTGGTGGAGTTATTGCAGCAAGCCAGCTTTGACTCTTGGCTAAGCTATCCTATGAGACTCCTCTAGTAAAATAGTTTTCGCACACGAGTCCACTAATCACCAACACAATACTCCACCGGGGATCCTCCCTCGTCATCCTACAAGAGGGCCATCCTCGGTACTCACACTTATCTTGAGTCTTTTAGTAGTATCCATTAACTTGTCTATGAACTGTATAGGCAACCAAGTAGTCCTTTACCGCGGACGCGGCTATTCGAATAGATGATGTTAACCCTGCAGGGGTGTACTTCTTCATACACGCTCTCACCACTTACCGTCGTTTACACGACATGTACTCGGCAACCTTCAAGCGGAAGCCCAACGAGGGTGTCGGCCACGGCCTACCTAAACACTCAAGTCTCTAGTCCAGGTTTATCGCCTATCCAGGTTCCATCCGCAGGGAGTACGGCCGAGGTTTCCACATACGGCCCCGAACGATGTGAACAGGGTTCCCGAGACACCAAACGGGTGACTCGGTACACCGTGCCACGGTGTATCTGCCGCAACATAGCCCACCCCTAGGGTCAGCTCTATGCACGGCCGCCAACACATAACCTACAAACACCAGAAACTGTTTGCAACTCCTGGACAGAGTACTAGGGTGATTAAGAAGCCGAGAGGGTCCATTGGTTTAGGGCCCAATGTATGGTAGTAACTGAATCTTAAATCACACATACAGATCTCAGTTCTTAGGGACGGCCTCAATGAAACAACCCACCATGTACTCCTACATGGCCTCTCATCGATACCTTTACCAAACATGTTCAACACATCCCTCACATTACCGACATAATCATTTCACTCTAGCCCATCACCCAGATGAACCAGACCTGACACAACTCTAAGCATAGCAGGCATAGCAAGGTAGGAAACACAAACATGGCTCAATCAACTCCTACACATGCTAGTGGGTTTCATCTAGTTACTGTGGCAATGACAGGTCATGCAGAGGATAAGGGTTCAACTACCGTAGCACACAACAGTTTGAAACGTTGTTGTCTTAATGTAGTAAATGAGAGCAGAGGCGAGAACATGGGATTGTATCGATATGATCAATGGGGCTGCTTGCCTGATGGAGTGGTAGTAGGGTACTGCCCTTCAGACGGATCTTTGGGGTTATCCTCGGAGGCAGAACCAACCACGAAAAACACACCGAACATAATCAACACATGACAATATGCAACAATATGATGCATGCTATGACATGGCAAAATGAATGTGTCTTGGCCTAATGCAAGCTAAAACAGAAAGGAATGAACCCATTTGAATCAAAGATTCAAATGTTAGTTCATTTAACATAGCCATATTAGTGCATTATCTTATTTTGCTTAAACAGCAAGGTTAACTTCTTTTGTCATGCATGAAACCATTACCAATGGATAGATTGAATTTTTTTGAACAAAATTCAAATATAAATCTTTTCATTTGGAGTTACAGATTAATTTCTATGATTTTTGAAAGTTTGCAACAATTTCTGGAATTCTCTATATAAAAATAAATCCAGAAATTAGTTATTGCGTCAGCAGTGCGTCAGGGTGACGTCAGTGGTCAACGGGGACGTCCAGGTCAACCTGACCAGTGGGTCCCGCGTGTCCGCAGTTATTTAAACTAACTAAATTTAGTTAAAACTAATCTGGGTTAATTAGCAGAGGGGGGCCCACTTGTGATAGACTCAGGGGAGTCAACCTGGGCCCACCCAGTCAAGGTCAACGGGTCAAACCCACCGGCGTTTAGCCGCCGGCGAGGCCAGACGCGGCGGTGGAAGTGCATTACTGCGTTCCGGCGATCAAATGAGTGGCGGAGGGCATCTACGCGTGGCTGGGAGCAAGCCGTAGCGTTTGGTGGTGGTGGTTGAGCTCGGGGTGACCGGAAACGTCGCCGGCGACGACCTTGGCGGTCGCTGGAGTCGGGTGAAGATGAGCCCGAGGCTACAGGGCACGGCGAGGCGCGTGGTGAGGTGTGTTGGGCTCCTGGGGATGCAGTGAGTGTGTTGGAAACGGTGGTGTGGCCGGTGGTTGGCCGGAGACACGTCGGCGATGAGCTCGACGGTGGTGCGTGCGGTGAAGCTTCGTGCAGTTGCTACGGTGCACGAGAAGGCAAACGGAGAGGATGGGGAGGTAGCTGAGCTCATGGCGGTCACGTAGGAATGGACAGCGCGGTCGGGGACGAGCTGGTGCGGTGGCAACGTCGAAGGGGATCTCCGGCGATGGTGGAGTTGGGCGAGGTTGTTGCAGAGGCTACAGGGCAAGCAAGCGCTCGGGGCTCGTCTTGCTCGAAGGAGGGGAGGGCGGCGGAGCTTCTGGACATGGTGGCTCGGCGCGGGGACGACGAAGGGCGCGACTACGGCGGCGGTGCGGCGGCAGGTGCGTCGGCCATGGTGCGGGAGAGCGAGGGAGAGAGGCAGGGGGCGAGTGAGGTGTCCACGGGGTCGGGGCGGTGACGTGGAGCCTATCCAATGTCCAGGCGCGCGAAGCGGCAAGCTGCTGGAGCCGTGGCGAGCTCGCGCTCGCCGGCGTCAGCTCTCTGCCTGCCTGGCGGGGACGAAGCAGCTGGCTGGCATGGGCCAGCACAGCGCTGGGCCGCCAGGTGGGCCGGCTGATGGGTTGCAGCCATGTAAGTTCTCTCCCTCTCTTTTAATTTCTGTTTTCTATTTTTCTTTAGGTTTGTGGCTTTATTAAAAATAGCTAAGCACTTCTAAAAATCCTGAAAATAATCAGAGGCTCTGTTTAGAATATTTCCAACAGCCCACACTTATCTTCAGAATTATTTGAGCATTTAAAATATTTACTAGCATTCAAATTCCCAAATGCAAATTACATATGATTTAATTCAATGACCTTCTGTTAACCTAGAAAATTGTGCACCAATTTCGCCAGAGGTTCTAACCCAAGACAAAGAGAGTGAACTTTTTAGAAGGGCATTTCAGGTTCATTGAAAATATTTTTAGTAAACCTTAGTTGATTCCAGAGGGGGGGCTGGGGGTTCTGTCTTCCCCAATTCAAGTTTCTGATGAAAGGTAAACATGATGCAACACTCTAATGCATGACTAGATAGGATGTGACAGACAACTTCAAGGTGTTGACTACGATGAGATTTTCTCACTCGTGTCGATGCTTAAAAGTCTGTCCGAATCATGTTAGCAGTTGCCGCATTTTATGAAATCTAGCAAATGGATATCAAAAGTACGTTCCTTAATGGATTTACTAAAAAAAGAGTTGTATATGATGCAATCAGAAGGTTTTTTCAATCCTAAAGATGCTAACAAAGTGTGCAAGCTCCAGCGATCCATCTATGGACTGGTGCAAGCATCTCGGAGTTGGAATATGCGCTTTGATGAGTTGACCAAAGCATATAGTTTATACAAACTTTTGGAGAAGCCAGTATTTACAAGAAAGTGAGTGGGAGCTCTGTAGCATTTCTGATATTATATGTGGATGACATATTGTTGATCGAAAATGATACTGAATTTCTGGATAGCATAAAAGGATACTTGAATAAGAATTTTTCAATGAAAGACCTCGGTAAAGCTGCTTACATATTGGGCATCAAGATCAATAGAGATATATCAAGACGCTAGATAAATTTTTCAATGAATACATACCTTGACTAGTTTTTGAAGTAGTTCAAAATGGAACAGTCAAAGAAGGAGTTATTGACTGTGTTGCAAGGTGTGAAGTTAAGTAAAGACTCAAAACATGACCACGGCAGAAAATAGAAAGAGAATGAAAGTCATTCCTTATGCCTCAGCCATAGGTTCTATAAAGTATGCTATGCTATGTACCAAACCTATTGTGTACCTTGCCATGAGTTTGGCAAGGCGGTACGACACTGATCCAGGAGTGGATCACTTGACAGCGGTCAAAATTATCCTTAGAAGACTAAGGAGATATTTCTCGGTTATGGAAGTGACAAAAAGTTTGTCATAAAGGGTTACGTCGATGCAAGCTTTGACATTGATCCAGATGACTCTAAGTCTCAATCTGGATACATATTGAAAGTGGGAGCAATTAGCTAGAGTAGCTACGTGCAGAGCATTGTAGACATAATTGTTTTTTGCAAAATACATACGGCTCTGAATGTGGCAGACCCGTAGACTAAAATTCTCTCACAAGCAAAACATGATCACTCTTTGGGTGTTAATCACATAGCGATGTGAACTAGATTATTGACTCTAGTAAACCCTTTGGGTATTAGTCACATGAAGATGTGAACTTATCACATAAAGATGTGAACTATTGCTGTGAAATCACATGACGATGTGAACTAGATTATTGACTCTAGTGCAAGTGGGAGACAGAAGGAAATATGCCCTAGAGGAAATAATGAACTTGTTATTTATATTTCCTTATATCATGATAAATGTTTATTATTCATGCTAGAATTGTATTAACCGGAAACTTATTACATGTGTGAATACATAAACAAACAAAGTATCCCTAGTATGCCTCTACTTGACTAGCTCGTTAATCAAAGATGGTTAAGTTTCCTAGCCATATACATGGGTTGTCATTTGATGAACGGGATCACATCATTAAAGAATGATGTGATGGACAAGACTCATCTGTTAGCTTAGCACTATGATCGTTTAGTTTATTGCTATTGCTTTCTTCATGACTTATACATGTTCCTATGACTATGAGATTATGTAACTCCCGAATACCGGAGGAACACTTAGTGTGCTATCAAACGTCACAACGTAACTGGGTGATTATAAAGATGCTCTACATGTGTCTCTGATGGCGTTTGTTGAGTTGGCATAGATCGAGATTATGATTTGTCACTGCGATTGTCAGAGAGGTATCTCTGGGCCCTCTCGGTAATGCACATCACTATAAGACTTGCAAGCAATGTGATTAATGAGTTAGTTGCGGGATGTTGCATTACAGAACGAGTAAAGAGACTTGCCAGTAACGAGATTGAACTAGGTATCATGATACCGACGATCGAATCTCGGGCAAGTAACATACCGATGACAAAGGGAACAACGTATGTTGTTATGCGGTTTGGCCGATAAAGATCTTCGTAGAATATGTAGGAACCAATATGAGCATCCAGGTTCCACTATTGGTTATTGACCGGAGATGAGTCTCGGTCATGTGTACATAGTTCTCGAATCCGTATGGTCCGCACGCTTAACGTTCGATCACAATTTGTATTATGAGTTATGTGATTTGATGTATCGAAGGTTGTTCAGAGTCCCGGATGAGATCACGGACATGACAAGGAGTCTCGAAATGGTCGAGACGTAAAGATCGATATATTGGAAGGCTATATTCGGACATCGAAAAGGTTCCGAGTGATTCGGGTATTTTTCGGAGTACCGGAGAGTTACGGGAATTCGCCGGAGTAAGTAGTGGGCCTTAATGGGCCATACGGGAAAGGAGAGAAGGGCCTCAAGGGGAAGGGGCGACGCCCCCCTCTTTCCTTCTCCCTGTCCTCTCCTTCCTTGTTCTCCTACATGGACTAGGAAAGGGGGAAACCTACTCCTACTAGGAGTAGGAATCCCCCCTTTGGGCGCGCCCCTTGAGGCCGGCCCTCCTCCTCCTCCCCTCCTTTATATACAAGGGAACTGGATCCCCATAGACACACAAGTTGACAATTGTTTTAGCCGTATGCGGTGCCCCCCCTCCACAGATACACACCTCAGTCATATCGTCGTAGTGCTTAGGCGAAGCCCTACGCCGGTAACTTCATCACCGTCAACACGCTGTCGTGCTGACGAAACTCTCCCTCGGCCTCAACTTGATCAAGAGTACGAGGGACGTCACCGAGCTGAACATGTGCAGATCGCGGAGGTGCCGTGCGTTTGGTACTTGATCGGTTGGATCGCGAAGACGTTCGACTACATCAACCGCGCTTCTTAATGCTTCCGCTTTCGGTCTACGAGGGTACGTATACATACTCTCCCCTCTCATTGCTATGCATCCCTAGACATATCTTGCGTGATTGTAGGAATTTTTTTAAATACTACGTTCCCCAACAGTTTAGCCTTCATGGCTCTATTTGTGTAATACATGGCTGTGATGGTCCTTTATGAAGACGTTATGTAATGGATGTAAACTCTTAATTATTAGTTTGTTATGCTAGTGACATACTAATCATGGTATCACCGTTGCATGTACAATCAGTGGCTTCGACCAAGTAGGTCAGGGCCCCCACAAAGGTGAGTACTTCAGCATAGTTTATAGGCGTATGTTTGCCTCTTTGTTGGATAACTACATGACTTAATTTCCTTGTTCAATATTTGCACTTATGTATGCGTTTGACCATTTTCTGTATGTACCAAGTGTTCTTTTCTCTTTGCTAACTTAGTCGTAATCCTCAGAAGAGTAGGCTAGAAATTGGGTTTGCCAACTTAGTCATACTCCTAAGGCACAAACTATATGTTAGGGGCAGAAAGTATGCTTTAGTTGACATAATACTTATGTCTGCACTAATCCAAAGAACAATGAGGAGCTCTGACTACATCTATGCACCAAGTAGTTATTAATGTAGAGGTGCATAGCACCATATGTTCATTCCCATGGATTCTACTCCAGCACCTCAAACGCCAAGTGGACCTTTGAGAAGAGCTCGCGCACATGCTATTCAAACCTAGGTTAATTCACTCCTTTTTGAACTACCATTCAATTCACTTGAGACATATCTACTACCTCAAGCGGAGACTCTTTGCTTGGGCGTCCAGACTCCTACCTTAATCATCCGGTCCAATCCGGATGAAGATGCCCCTTGGATAAGCATCCAGGCCACACCCGAACCATCCGGTTTGCCACCCAGACATCCAAGATGGTAACAGAAGGTCTTTGAAGGAGTTGGACAATCCAGGTTCCAACCCAGATCATCCGGCCATAGGTCGCACATCTTCCTACCAACTCGGGCATCCAAGCCCTGCTTGCGAACAGCTCGGGCCTTCTGGCCTTGTATCCCTCTCCCACCTACCTATTTGGTCTAAGACTATTAATATATGTCCCCTTCCTCCTTTCTAGGATAGCAAAGTATATTAGACTCAACTAAAGAGAGCTTTGCTCATCTACCACTCCATTGGAGATCAAGACCTCTTAGGAGAAGCTCCTCCATTCGATGCAAGACCTCTTGGGATAATATCCATCGATGGATGCAAGACCCCATCTCTCCTAGAGATTTGGGAAGACTTTCTACCCCCAAGAGCTCACTTCCTCTAAGGACTTGGGAAGAACTACCTTTGTTACTTGTTCCTTTTCTTGATTGCGAATCTATGTGCTTGTGTGGATTTGAGAAGAGAGTGGATGTGTAATTGGTTCTTGTTTGAGTGTTCCTCTTTTCTACTTGTGTTCATCCTTCCCCACCTCTAATTGTGAAATACTGGGAACCCAAGGGCTTGTCCCTACATCATGTATCCCCATGCATTGCTCGAGGTAATCAAAATAGTAAGATCACAAATAAAACAACATAAATCTCATCTTGCAGTACACAAGCGTTATTTATTTTGATCGAAGTAAACAATCTATATCGAGCAACATCAAATTAAGGGATCGAGCTACATCAAATTAAGGGATCGAGCGAGGATCGAACTAAGACATATAAAGTAAAGATCAAGAGGTCTAAGTATAGAAACAATGTAGCTGGTAAATGTCCCTGAAATTATCCATGATCTTGCTGCTCTTGGGGGTTCATTAGTCCATATATGCTAGGATTCAAAACTTCGTGGATGGTCTAAGGGCCTTCCCAAGAAGGAGAACTTGTGCATCTTCTTGGTTTCCTACTTGAGACGAAGAACAAGATTTCCAACATGGAACGTTCCACCTCGAACCCTATGGTTGTGATGCGATAAAGGTTCCCCTAGTAGACGGACAAACGAGGGAGAGAGAGCTTGTTCTCTTGCTTCCTTGGGCCTTTTGAGGTAGTCTTGAAGTGTTTCCTCTTCGATGTAGGCAGTGATTCTGGGAGAGATAAGGATATCACTCGGTAGAACTGGCTTAGCTCCGTAGACCATGAAGACATGAGTGTAGCTGATGGATCGGTTTAGAGTAGTGTGAAGACTCCAAAGGATAGAGGGGGGCTTTGAAAACCAACACCCAGTAGACTTCTTACTTAAGGGGTGTGATAAGACTTGTATTGAGTCCTAAGTGTTGGTGAACGTTGCATGGGAAACAAAACTTTTCCTACGCTCACCATCTACGAGAGGAGAGATTGCATCAAGATACCCTTGTAGATCGCTAAGAGGAAGCGTTAAGAAACGTGGTTGATGTTGTCGAACGTCTTCGTGATCCAATCATGATCTGTCTCGCAAACTCCCGATTCAAGTGCCGAATGGACGTCACCTCCGCGTTCAACACACATACGGCTTGATTACGCCTTCACCACCTCAATCCAACAAGCGATGGTGAAGTAGTAGCTCGAGTCCTCTGGCAGCACGACGGTGTGGTGGTGGAATCTCAGCACAGCTTCGCTAAGCACTATGGAGAGGAAGAGGGCTACGAGGGAAAGGGAGGGCAACGTCGTGGCCTAGATGGGTGCAGCTTCCTGATACGTCCCCAACGTATCTATAATTTTTTGTTGTTCCATGCTATTATTTTATCTGTTTTGGAAGTTTTATATGCATTAATATGCTATTTTATATTATTTTTGGGACTAACTTATTAACCTAGAGCCCAGTGCCAGTTTCTGTTTTTTCCTTGTTTTTGAGTTTTACAGAAAAGGAATATCCAACGGAGTCCAAACGGAATAAAACTTCTGCGATGATTTTTCTTGGACCAGAAGACATCCACGGAGCTTGGAGAGGTGGCCAAATGAGTTCCGAGGACTCCACAAGCCCTCAGGGCGCACCCTAGGTGGGGGTGCCCCTAGCTTGTGGGCCCCACGGGACTCCGCCAACCCTAATTTTTTCTCTATACATTCCCAAATATTCCCAAACCAACAGAAGTGTCCACCAAAATACTTTTACGCCGTCATAAGCCTCTGTTTCCATGAGATCCCATCTTGGGGCCTTTCTGCCATCCTGCCGAAGGGGGATTCGATTACGGAGGGCATCTACATCAACTCTATTGCCCTTCCGTTGAAGCGTGAGTAGTTTACCATAGAGCTACGGGTCCATGCTAGTAGCTAGATGGCTTCTTCTCTCTCTTTGATCTTCAATACAATGTTCTCCTCAATGTTCTTAGAGTTCTATCCGATGTAATATTCTTTTGCGGTGTGTTTGTCAAGATCCGATGAATTGTGGAGTTATGATCAGATTATCTATGAATATTATTTGAGTCTTTACTGAATTCTTATATGCATGATTTGATATCTTTGTATTTCTCTTCGAATTATCGGTTTGGTTCGGCCAACTAGATTGGTATTTCTTGCAATGGGAGAGGTGCTTAGTTTTGGGTTCAATCTTACGGTGTCCTCACCCAGTGACAAAGTAAGGGTAGCGAGGCACGTATTCTATTGTTGCCATCAAGGTTAAAAAGATGTGGTTTTCATCATATTGCTTGATTTTATCCATCTACATCATGTCATCTTAATGCATTACTTCGTTCTTATGAACTTAATACTATAGATGCATGATGGATAGCGGTCGATGTGAGGAGTAATAGTAGTAGATGCGGGCAGGAGTCGGTCTACTTGACACGGATGATACGTCTCCAATGTATCTATAATTTTTTATTGTTCCATGCTGTTATATTATCTTTCTTGGATGTTTTACAACCATTTTATAGCAACTTTATATCATTTTTGGGGCTAACCTATGGACATAGTGCCCAGTGCCAGTTGCTGTTTTTGCTTGCTTTTTACTTCGCAGAAAATCAATACCAAACAGAGTGCAAATGCAGCACAACTTTTGGAGATTTTTCTGACCAGAAGACACACAATGGGCCAAGGAAGTGCCAGAGGGAGGCTCCGAGGGTAGCACAACCCACCTGGGCGCGCCCTGGTGGGTTCTGTCCACCTCGGCCGCCTCCCACGCTGCCTCTTTGCTCTATAAATACCCCCAAAATCCAGAAATCTTAGGGGAGTCGATGAAACACAATTCCAGCCGCCGCAAGTTCCAGAAACACCAGATCCAATCTAGACACCATCACGGAGGGGTTCATCATCCTCATTGGTGCCTCTCTGATGATGCATGAGTAGTTCATTGTAGACCTTTGGGTCCGTAGTTAGTAGCTAGATGGCTTCCTCTCTCTCTTTTGATTCTCAATACAATGGTCTCTTTGAGATCTATTTGATGTAACTCTTTTTGCGGTATATTTGTTGGGATCCGATGATCTTTGAGTTTATGATCAGATCTATTTTATCCATGAAAGTTATTTGAGTTCTGATCTCTTATATGCATGATTGCTTATAGCCTCGTATTTCTTCTTCAAATCTTTGGTTTAGTTAGGCCAACTAGATCGATTTTTCTTGCCATGGGAAGAGGTGCTTTGTGATGGGTTCGATCTTACGGTGCTCTATCCCAGTGACAGAAGGGGACATGACACGTATGTATCGTTGCTACTAAGGATAACAAGATGGGGTCTATTCCTACATGAATAGATCTTGTCTACATCATGTCATCGTTCTTATTGCATTAATCCATTTTTTCATGAACTTAATACACTAGATGCATGTTAGATAGCGGTCGATGTGTGGAGTAATAGTAGTAGATGCAGGCAGGAGTCAGTCTACTAATCTTGGACGTGATGCCTATATAATGATCATTGTTTGGATATCGTCATGATTATTCGAAGTTCTATAAATTGCTCAACGGTAATTTGTTTACCCGTCGTATGCTATTTTTCTTGGGAGAAGCCACTAGTGAAATCTACGGCCCCCGAGTCTATTCTGTATCATATTTGCTTCGAGATCTATTTTTATTCGCTTTTATTTTCTGATCTATTATTCCAAAAAACCCAAAAATATCTAGCTGCAATTTTTTGTTTGTTATTTTATTTTGCGTTCCCACGAGATGTATTTATCCAATCTACTGCAAACCTATCTATCTTTTTACCCGGGAGGTATTGACAACCCCTCTTACGTCGGTTGCAAGTATTTGTTCTTTGTGTGCATGTACCATTTACATAGTGTTGCTTGGTGAAAGATTGTGGATATCTCCTAGAGGGGGGTGAATAGGTGTTTTAAAATAATTACGATTTAGGCTTGAACAAATGCGGAATAAACCTAGCGGTTAATTTGTCAAGCACAAAACCTAAAACAACTAGGCTCACCTATGTGCACCAACAACTTATGCTAAGCAAGATAAGCAACTATGTGATAGCAAGATATATGACAAGAAACAATATGGCTATCACAAAGTAAAGTGCATAAGTAAAGATCTCGGGTAAGAGATAACCGAGGCACACAGAGACGATGATGTATCCCGATGTTCACACCCTTGCGGATGCTAATCTCCGTTTGGAGCGGTGTGGAGGCACAATGCTCCCCAAGAAGCCACTAGGGCCACCGTAATCACCTCACGCCCTCGCACAATGCAAGATGTCGTGATTCCACTAAGGGACCCTTGAGGGCGGTCACCGAACCCGTACAAATGGCAACCCTTGGGGGCGGTCACCGAACCCGTACACTTTGGAAACCCTTGGGGGCGGTCACCGATACCCGTCAAATTGCTCGGGGCGATCTCCACAACCTAATTGGAGACCCCGACGCTTGCCCGGAGCTTTACACCACAATGATTGAGCTCCGAACAACACCAACCGTCTAGGGCCCCAAGGCACCCAAGAGGAACAAGCTCTAGGGTGCCCAAATACCCAAGAGTAATAAGCTTCTCAAACTTCACTTCCACGTATCACCGTGGAGAAACTCAAACCGATGCACCAAATGCAATGGCAAGGGCACACGGGGTGCCCAAGTCCTTCTCTCTCAAATCCCACCAGAGCAACTAATGCTAGGGAGGAAAATGAGAGGAAGAACAAGAAGGAGAACACCAAGAACTCCAAGATCTAGATCCAAGGGGCTCCCCTCACATAGAGGATAAAGTGATTGGTGAAAATGTGGATCTAGATCTCCTCTCTCTTTTCCCTCAAAAACTAGCAAGAATCCATGGAGGGATTGAGAGTTAGCAAGCTCAAAGAAGGTCAACAATGGGGGCAAAAACGAGCTCAAGAGATAGGGAACCATTGGGGAAGAAGAACCCGTTAAATAGGTCTCCACGAATCTGCCCGTTATGTACAGAACAACATAGGAGCGGTACAACCTCTGTGATCACCGGTACAACCGGTAACAGGCAATAAGCGGTACAACCGGCCCAGAACTGCACCACAACAGAGACCAGTCCGGTGGTAGAGTGGTACATGACCGGTACAACCCCCGGACCAATTCTGGAGCGGTACAACCGCTCCAAACACCGGTTGTACCGGTCAAGCGGTACAACCTCTCCATGGGGCGGTACAACCTCTCTGTGTAAAACAGGCAATATCAAAACAGCCACAACTTTCGCATACGAGCTCCGAATTCGACGAAATCAAGTTTGTTGGAAAGCTAATGACAAGGGCTAACACAATCTTGAGAGAAATATCAATAAGAAGCAAATGAGAAAAGGACCATAATAAAAGGGTGAGAACCCTTCCTCGGATAAGACCGGTAAAACCTCCAACACCGAAAACATCATAGAAGATGCATGCGAACTCCGTTTTCGATGAACTCAAGCTTGTCATAAAGATGACCATAAGCTCGAAGACTCACAAATGGAACCAAACAAGAACCAAGAAAGATGATGCAAGGATGCAATGGTTTGAGCTCTCGACGAATGATATGATCAAGCTACTCCCTAGAGAGCCCCCCTTGATAGTACGACAATCGATCCTACAACCCGGTCTCCCAACTACCACTATGAGACCGGTAAAATAGAAAACCTATCAAGGGCAAACCTTTGCCCTGCACATAGTCCACTTGAGCTAGATGATGATGATCTTGACTTCCTCAAGTTGGACCACCTTTCTTGATTGTGTTGGCTCGATGAAGACTAGTTGGTTGCTCCCCCATACTCCACTATGGGTGAGCCACTATTTGGCACATCTTCACAATTCCATTGACACCACAATGGACGGCAAGCTTCAAGCTTGATTGCTCCCCCATACTCCATTATGGGTGAGCCACTCTTCGAGTTGCTCCACTTGAACTTGCACATTGCAAACTTGATGACGATCACCACTTGATGTCATCCTCCATGGGTTGTATGAGATCTTCCTCTTGATGCAAGACCATGGAAACATACCTAACCCCACAAGGAACTCTCACGTAGACCATGGGTTAGTACACAAAGCGTAATGGACAATGCTTACCATACCATGGGATCACTTGATCCCTCTCGATACTTCTTCTACGCTTTGTGAGTTGACCAACTTGATTCACTCTTGACTTAGTCTTGATCAACATTGAATCTTTCCAACTCCCTTCATTTGGATGATGTCTTGAAGGTAAACATGAATGATCACACAATCTTCTTCTTCAAGACATGCTTGCAATAAGCTCAACTCACACATGACCAATCTTTGGATAATTCCTTGAAAAGCACTTTGGCCATCTCAACTCACACATGACCAATCTTTGGATAATTCCTTGAAAAGCACTTTGGCCATCTCATAAACTCCTTGAAACCAACACATGGGCTTGAAGACAATCCTATGGACAAATCCTTCAAATATAACTCAAGGCAACTGTTAGTCCATAGATATTGTCATCAATTACCAAAACCAAACATTAGTCCATAGAGATTGTCATCAATTACCAAAACCACACATGGGGGCACCACATGTCCTTTCAATCTCCCCCATTTTGGTAATTGATGACAATCACTTTCCAGAGAGTTTATATAAGGAATTATTTATCACCATGCAATGCAACAACCAATAATGCATGTGTATGAGATGCAAATGCTTAGGTACAAAACCAAAGCAAGAAGAAAAAACTCTCTAAACTTATCCACAAAACTCTCTGAAACTTCTCCCCCATTGGCATCGATTGCCAAAATGGGCGAAAAGCTTAGAAGGCCAATATAAATTGTGTTCCTCCATAAGTTGTGTATTTCTCAACAAGAGAGTGGAATGCAATACACATATCCAACGGTAATACTTGGAGGAAGACCAACTATATTGAGGCACCAAGATTGCTAAAGGAATGATATGCCATAAGGACATAACAAAGAGAGACACAAGCAATCAAGCAATCAAAAGGTACCAATTGAAGCAAGCAATCAACGGGTATCAATTGAACCAACTAGACCAAAGATCCTATGAGCTACATGAATAAAGGATATTATGATATGAGCGAAGGAGTGTTCTAAAGAAACTAGAGAAGCTCCCCATGATCTGTGCACACATAAGAATTTTTGTATTCGGATACAAAGTGCACAAAATAGGATCACAGCTCCCCCAAAATCAATAGAAACTTACAACAAGTGCAAGTGAGCATATAGGAAACTAAGCCTAGTACATGTAACAAACACATGGTTGAGCAACAAGTGAAAGAGGCAACTTAAGAATGGGCTCAACCAAATGATGTGTGTGAGTCAAGGCAATGCACTTGAGAAGACTAATGTACGGATGAGCATTAAGCATCAATAAAATCTTGAAAGAATGAGGCACACGGTGCAAGGCCTATCATTCCCACACACAACTACCAAATGGGTTCACAAGCTTACTAATAAGCATAAAAGGAACCTATGGTTGTGACAACCCGTGGTGAAGATAGAGGATGAAAGCCTCATCAAGATGAGGGATACCAATTAAGATGGCAAAAGCCTTGTAAATAAAAGCATGAGGAAAATAATCTTCACCACACAAGAGTGCATCAAGATGCAACGATATAAGACACACACTCAAGGCAAAAGCTTTCACTGAGCCACCAAAAAATAACAAGAGAAAGACAAGGTGGACGTGAAAGAAAGGATATCAACTAGATATGCAACTTCTCTCAAGTGTATAAGATTCTAGGTAGACGAAATCATGATGATATATATCTACAAAGAAAGATGTACACCCGAAATAGTTACAACACGAGGAACAAGATATCCAAAGGGAGGTCATACATATACCAATAAGATACTTGCTTGGGAGCATAGCACATGGCTAGATATGGTCTTATTGTATATAAATGAAGTCCACACACGAACAACAAAGACATCATAACTGGCAACAAGAGATCATTGTTGGGATGCTTTGAGAAAGGAAACAAGTATCACAAGAATGAATGAATAACATGCCATGATACAACCTACACAAGGTTGATGCAAGAAATGTGTGCATGAAGAATATGAAGATAATTGTTACCGAGTTAACATTGGAAGGATGTAGTAGATACCAATTGAAGGTAGATAGTAGTTCATTGATCATCCTAGCTCGACTCCAATAAGCACATGATGACAACACCTTCCTTGTGAGTGAGCCGAGCATCCAATGTATCTCCAATTGTTCCTAGAACAACAACACAAACAAAATGGTACCCAAACTCATTGGGACCAAAGAGTTAGAAACACCAACAATACATAGGACAAACTCCACATAAATATGTGCATATAGAAAAGGAAATGAAATTCATGCACATCTCATCCAATTTGAGACTTGGTGGAGTTTCCCCTATATATTGGGTCAAAGAAAGAAAGCATGCCAAAGATACTACATGAAGTTAATATGAATGCTCAAGACTTTCAAGAACAGGTACCAAATGACAAAGAAAAACCAAGTGAAGAAAAGATACCAAAATAATAAAACATCACTTGGAGGATATCCATAAAAGATACATCAAGAAATGACATATCCATTGATACACTCAAAAAAGGTATCAAACTCCCAAAAGAGAGGATGGTTCCAAACAAACCAAGCTCTCTACAAAGTTTCATGATGGCACAAAGTACCAAAATGAAAACGGCTTGCCTTCCACCAACACACACTTGATAAGGATCGCAAGACGAGTGTTTTATGGAAAATAGGATAGATCCCCCAAGACTAGTGCATTGAGAGAATTTGCATTTGAATACAAAATGCACAAGGTGGGATCACCACTTTCACTATATCTAGAAAACACTAAACAAGATCAAGAAATAAACAAGATCCACAAGTGGTATGGAAGACAAAGGGAGATGATACAATCCTTGGCAAGAGAAAAGGAAAATAAAAAACAAAAGCCAATGTAAAGATGATCAATAAATTCTACCACAAAAGTGAGTACCAATTGTCAAAAGACAAGAAGTAAATGGAAATAATTCTCGGTGGTAGATAGCAAGGATATTCGACATCATCTTCACACCATACAAAAAGCAAATTGCAACTTGTAGAGCTAACATGCCACCTAGGAACAAGATAATTTACAATATCAACTCTAGATGACAATATCTCAAATGTACACATTTTCTAGGCTAGTAATATACACATAGCATATTACTCCCCCATAATGTGATACCAATTAAAGATAGACAAGAGGCAATTAAAGGATCCAACAAGAGATAATTAATGGACTATTTAGAATTTGAATTTCTCATGAGAAGACATACCACGTAGTGACTAGATAAGCTTGCAATATCAATACTAAGTGGTATTCCCCATGTACCCACCTTTATAGGATTGTGAAGTGCACAAAGCACATCACTTCCCCATAATGGGATATTCCATTAATCTCTCACAAGAGCCAACTAAGAAATAAACAAGATGCAAAAGGCTCAACGCATGACACACACGTACATGATGTGCAAACCAACACACGCATACTTGATTGCTCAAGATAATCAAGTAGGAAGCACAACATATACAAACACATGCAAGGAACGAAACCAAAACATGCAAGGGGGCAAGTAACTTTCAATGTAAGCAATTGAGGTACAAGTTACCGCAAGGAGGCACATTGGATATAAGATATAATCTTGATGATTCAATTGACTTGGCTTGAGACAATAAGAATGATGAAGTCCCCTTAATTCTTCATAATGTAGCCAAGTCTCCAATGACCTCCAACATCACCTATTGATCAAGTTTGAGCTTGTTGGTCCCCAAAAAAGTTGGGTCCTAAGAGCTTAGTCACAACAGGCTTGGCTACCCAAATGGTTCTTTGCTTCAAACCACTTTGAGTACCAACAAACTTGGCAACCACATTGCCAACCTTATCCTTCCCAAGAGAATAGACATCATCAATAATAATTGGGTTGGATAAGTTACCACTAGTGCATGAAGAGGCGAGGTGACCTTTCTCGCGACATAGGTAGCAACGTCTACTCTTCACTTTCTTCTCACTTGATTTCTCAACTTGAGAAGCATAAGCTTGAGTCTTCTTGGGACGAGGCTTTTCTTCAACTTGAGGTTGAGAATGAGAGTGTACTTGTGGCCACTTTCCTTGTTGCTTGTCACTAATGGGCTTCTTCTTCAATAGGAAAGATCTAACATGATGCCCTTCTACTTTGCACTTGAAGCAAACAATCTTGGCTGAATTCTTGACTTGTTCTTGGCCCTTCCTTTTGTTCACCTTGGACTTCTTCTTCTTGTTGGAGTTGAATCCAAGTCCATATTTGTCATTGGGCGATTTTTGCACACTCAAGATATTGTTGAGTGTGGATTTCCCTTCATGACTCTTTTCCAAGTCTTTCTTCAAAGAAGTGACTTGGGCCTTGAGCTCTTTGATTTCCTCTACATGGTTAGTCTCAACACAAGTACTAGAGGAAGTATAAGCTTCATCGTTAGAGCAACAAGGCAAGGAAAGCAATTCATCACAAGATGTACCAACATTGTGAGTAGATGAATTACAAGGACTAGCACATGGCAATATAGCATTTTGACTAGAATGAGTGCTAGTATCCACATGAGGATCACTAGATGTTACCTTAGAAATCATGGCCTCATGAGATATCTTTAGCTCATTATGGGATACTAGAAGATCATCATGAGAGCTTGAGAGCTTTTCATGATTTTCTTCCAATTTCCCATAATTGCTAGATAGCAACTCAAGTTGAGCCCGAAGCTCAACATTCTCCTTCAAAATGGATGCTTCACAAGTAATAGAGTTAGTATCCCAAGCATCATCATTAACAACAATAGGAGAGGATGCCTTGGCAAGCTCTTTTAAGTAAGAAGCTTCAAGTTGAGCATGAGACTCGGTGAGTTTGATGAGCTCACCCTTGATGACCCTTGAGCCATTTTCGAGGTGCTCAAAATCCTCAAGGAGTCTAGCATGAGCAACTTGCATTTTTAGTTTTGAAATCATTGGCCACCTCGAGTGCTCTATCATGAGATTCCTTTATTCTAGATAATTCTATAGCAAAGGTCTCCTCAAGAGATTCGGACGAGGTTTGTTCATGTTCAAGAGCCTGAGATAGCTCCGCGATCTCATTTGCGTAATCACGCTCATGAGCTTCCATTTTCTCAATGGTGACCTCATGCTCCTCTAGATGAGATTCCAACTCCTCAATGTATTGCTTGCCTTCAATGGCAATAGACATGATTTCCATGAAGTTGGAACGAGCAAGTTTATTTTTGTGAAGAGCTTTAAAAATCATTTCCCCCTTAGTTTTTAAGGAGGCAACATTATCATTCTCTTCATCATAATCAACATCATCATCACTCTTGCCATCATCACAAGATATATTGGGATTCAAAGTGGGAGATACCTTTGAAGCCTTGGCCATAAGGCAAAATGCAATAGATGATGATGTAGGATCCGTTGAAGCACCATTCAAGACCACATCTTGTTCCATGGGGTGTTGGGTTTCCTCTACATTGTTAGCACAACAATTCGAGGACATATATGCATTTTTATCATGGCAACAAGACATAGTAAACATATCATCATGAGATTTAGTCAAGCAATTTCTACATGATATGCAAGGACTATCAACACAAGCATGTGAAACATTTGGAGTGCTCGAAGTGTTAAAGCCCAAAGAAGGAGCATTGCAATAAGATAGTGATGAAGGATCATCCACAATAAACATAATATCATCATTGCAATGACCAACACTACTCACCATATCATTACCTTGTGGCAAACCACATGTAGGTGAAGTAGAAGAAGTTGAGAAGACTATACGGCCTGATGTGGAGGGAGAACAATCATCCCCACAAAACTTGGACACGCCATATTTATCTTGAAGCTTTGTCCACAACTCATGAGCATCCCGGAACGGCATGAGTTGAAATATAACTACATTGCTCAAAGCATCGAAAACCACATTAGAAGCTTGAGCATTGAGATAAGAGTTTTTCTCATCCTCTAAAGATAATCTTTGGGGATCCTTTGGAGGAGAAAAACCCATATCTACAATTCTCTCTAAATTTGGGTCCATGACCCTAAAGAGATTAAGCATGCGAATTACCCAAACATCAAAATTTGTGCCATCGAAACTAAGAGTGTCAGAGAATCCTAATCCCCTAGTCGACATCTTTACTCTCTAGGCGGTAAAGCCTAATAAAGAGAGACGAGGCTCTGATACCAATTGAAAGATCATGGATATCGCCTAGAGGGGGGTGAATAGGCATTTTAAAATAATTACGATTTAGGCTTGAACAAATGCGGAATAAACCTAGCGGTTAATTTGTCAAGCACAAAACCTAAAACAACTAGGCTCACCTATGTGCACCAACAACTTATGCTAAGCAAGATAAGCAACTATGTGATAGCAAGATATATGACAAGAAACAATATGGCTATCACAAAGTAAAGTGCATAAGTAAAGAGCTCGGGTAAGAGATAACCGAGGCACGCGGAGACGACGATGTATCCCAAAGTTCACACCCTTGCGGATGCTAATCTCCGTTTGGAGCGGTGTGGAGGCACAATGCTCCCCAAGAAGCCACTAGGGCCACCGTAATCTCCTCACGCCCTCGCACAATGCAAGATGCCGTGATTCCACAAAGGGACCCTTGAGGGCGGTCACCGAACCCATACAAATGGCAACCCTTGGGGGCGGTCACCGAACCCGTACACTTTAGCAACCCTTGGGGGCGGTCACCGGTACCCGTCAAATTGCTCGGGGCGATCTCCACAACCTAATTGGAGACCCCGACGCTTTCCCGGAGCTTTACACCACAATGATTGAGCTCCGAACAACACCAACTGTCTAGGGCCCCAAGGCACCTAAGAGGAACAAGCTCTAGGGTGCCCAAACACCCAAGAGTAATAAGCTTCTCAAACTTCACTTCCACGTATCACCGTGGAGAACTCAAACTGATGCACCAAATGCAATAGCAAGGGCACACGGAGTGCCCAAGTCCTTCTCTCTCAAATCCCACTGGAGCAACTAATGCTAGGGAGGAAAATGAGAGGAAGAACAAGAAGGAGAACACCAAGAATTCCAAGATCTGGATCCAAGGGGTTCCCCTCACATAGAGGAGAAAGTGATTGGTGGAAATGTGGATCTAGATCTCCTCTCTTTTTTCCCTCAAAAACTAGCAAGAATCCATGGAGGGATTGAGAGTTAGCAAGCTCAAAGAAGGTCAACAATGGGGGCAAAAACGAGCTCAAGAGATAGGGAACCATTGGGGAAGAAGACCCCCTTAAATAGGTCTCCACGAATCTGCCCATTATGTACAGAACAACATAGGAGCGGTACAACCTCTGTGAGCACCGGTACAACCGGTAGCAGGCAATAAGCAGTACAACCGGCCCACAACCGCCCAACAACCGCACCACAACAGAGACCAGTCCGGTGGTAGAGCGGTACATGACCGGTACAACCTCTGGACCAATTCTAGAGCGGTACAAACGCTCCAAACACCGGTTGTACCGGTCAAGCGGTACAACCTCTCCATGGGGCGGTACAACCTCTGTGTGTAAAACAGGCAATATCAATACAGCCACAACTTTCGCATACGAGCTCCGAATTCGACGAAATCAAGTTTGTTGGAAAGCTAACGACAAGGGCTAACACAATCTTGAGAGAAATATCAATAAGAAGCAAATGAGAAAAGGACCATAATAAAATGGTGAGAACCCTTCCTCGGATAAGACCAGTAAAACCTCCAACACCGAAAACATCATAGAAGATGCATGCGAACTCCGTTTTCGATGAACTCAAGCTTGTCATAAAGATGACCATAAGCTCGAAGACTCACAAATGGAACCAAACAAGAACCAAGAAAGATGATGCAAGGATGCAATGGTTTGATCTCTCGACGAATGATACGATCAAGCTACTCCCTAGAGAGCCCCCCTTGATAGTACGACAATCGATCCTACAACCCGGTCTCCCAACTACCACTATGAGACCGGTAAAATAGAAAACCTATCAAGGGCAAACATTTGCCTTGCACATAGTCCACTTGAGCTAGATGATGACGATCTTGATTTCCTCAAGTTGGACCACCTTTCTTGATTGTGTTGGCTCGATGAAGACTAGTTGGTTGCTCCCCCATACTCCACTATGGATGAGCCACTATTTGGCACATCTTCACAATTCCATTGACACCACAATGGATGGCAAGCTTCAAGCTTGATTGCTCCCCTATACTCCATTATGGGTGAGCCACTCTTCGAGTTGCTCCACTTGAACTTGCACACTGCAAACTTGATGACGATCACCACTTAATGTCATCCTCCATGGGTTGTATGAGATCTTCCTCTTGACTCAAGACCATGGAAACATACCTAACCCCACAAGGAACTCTCACGTAGACCATGGGTTAGTACACAAAGCGTAATGGACAATGCTTACCATACCATGGGATCACTTGATCCCTCTCGATACTTCTTCTACGCTTTGTGAGTTGACCAACTTGATTCACTCTTGACTTAGTCTTGATCAACATTGAATCTTTCCAACTCTCTTCATTTGGATGATGTATTGAAGGTAAACATGAATGACCACACAATCTTCTTCTTCAAGACATGCTTGCAATAAGCTCAACTCACACATGACCAATCTTTGGATAATTCCTTGAAAAGCATTTTGGCCATCTCAACTCACACATGACCAATCTTTGGATAATTCCTTGAAAAGCACTTTGGCCATCTCATAAAATCCTTGAAACCAACACATGGGCTTCAAGACAATCCTATGGACAAATCCTTCAAATATAACTCAAGGCAACCGTTAGTCCATAGAGATTGTCATCAATTACCAAAACCAAACATTAGTCCATAGAGATTGTCATCAATTACCAAAACCACACATGGGGGCACCACATGTCCTTTCACTTGGTTCTCCTACTGGTTCGATAACCTTGATCTCATCACTGAGGGGAATACCTACCGTAGCTATGTTGCATCATCCCTTCCTCTTTGGGGAAATACCGACCTAGTTCAAGCCGCATCAACGGACATGATGCCTATATTCATAATCATTACCTTGGACATCGTCATAGCTTTGCACTTTTCTATCAATTACTCGACAGTAATTTTTTCACCCACCGTATTATTCTCTTTCAATAGAGAAGCCTCTAGTGAAACCTATGGCCCCGGGTCTATTTTCCATCATATATTTTCAGATCTATAAACAAAAAAAACACAAAAATACCTTGTTGCAATTCATTTAGTTTTATCTTATTTTACGTTTTAGTAATCTTTTATATCTATCTCTATCAGATCTCATCCTTGCAAGTGACCCTGGAGGGATTGACAACCCTTTTATCGCGTTGGGTGCAAGTGTTTGATTGTTTGTGCAGGTGCATAGATTGGAGAATTGCGTGTACCTCCTACAGGATTGATACCTTGGTTCTCAAACTGAGGGAAATACTTATCTCTACTTTGCTGCATCACCCTTTCCTCTTCAAGGGAAAAACCAGCGCAAGCTCAGGGAGTAGCAGGAAAAATTTCTGGCGCCGCCGCTGTGGAGGTTCTACATAAAGCCTACCAAGTAACCACCATAATCTCTCATCTGTCTCATTAAATTACTTGCCATTTTACTCTCGTTTTCCTCTCCCCCAATTCTAAAACGTTTTCAGAAAAACACAATTTTTTGCCTTTTTATTCGCGCTTCTTTTGTTCGTCTTTTCGTTTTCTTTTTGGTTGCTTGTGTGTTAGATTGCTTTCTTTGTCATGATGTCTCAAGAAAATACCAAGTTGTGTGACTTTTCCAGTACTAATAATAATGATTTTATTAGTACTCCGATTGCTGCTTTGCTGAATATTGTTATGAAAGATCAATTTCCGGCCTTTCTAGTGAAGATGTCGCATCCCATCTAAATACTTTCATTGAGTTGTGCGATAGGCAAAAGAAAAAAGATGTGTATAATGATATTGTTAAATTGAAGCTATTTCTGTTCTCACTACGAGATCGCGTTAAAACTTGGTTTCATCTTTGCCTAAAAATAGTATTGTTTCATGGAATAAGTGTAAAGATGCTTTTATTTCCAAGTATTTTCCTCACGCAAAGATCATCTCCGTTAGGAACTATATTATGATTTTTAAGCAACTTGATCATGAACATGTTGCACAATCTTGGGGGAGGATGAAATTGATGATAAGAAATTGCCCTACTCATGGTCTAAATCTATGGATGATCACACAAATTTTTTATGCCAGATTAAATTTTGCATCTAGAAATATTTTAGATTCCACCGCGGGAGGTACTTTTATGGATATTACATTAGGAGAAGCTACTAAACTCCAAGATAATATTATGGCTAATTATTCTTAATGGCATACCGAAAGATCTTCCACTAGTAAAAAAGTGCATGCGATTGAAGAGATTAATACTTTGAGTGGAAAGATCGATGAACTTATGAAATTGATTGCTAGTAAGAGTGCTCCTATTGATCCTATTGATATGCCTTTGTCCACTTTGATTGATAATAATAATGAATCTATGGATGTGACTTTTGTTGGTAGGAACAATTTTGGTAAAAACACATATAGATGTAATTTCAACCCTAGGCCGTTTCCTAGTAATTCCTCTAATAATTATGGTAATTCCTACAACAATTCTTATGTAAATTATAATAAAATACCCTCTGATCTTGAGAACAATATTAAAGATTTCATTAATTCCCAAAAAGTTTTCAATGCTATGGTTCAAGAAAAATTGCTCAAGATTGATGATTTGGCTAGGAACATTGATAGAATTTCTCTTGAGATTGATTCTTTTAAAATTAGATCTATGCCACCCAAGCATGATATTAATGAATCTCTGAAAGCTATTAAAATTCTATTGATGAGTGTAAAGAAAGAACCGCTAGGATGCGTGCTAAGAGAGATTGGTTTGTCAAAGTGTGTTCTTCTCATTTTTGTGAGAATAATGATGAAGATCTTAAAGTGATTGATGTGACTCCTATTGAATCTTTGTTTTCTAATATAAATATTGATAAATATGGGACTGTAGATGAGTCAACTTTAGCTAGAAGGTGTCCTAATGATTCAGAGTTTATAGATCTTAATGCAAAAATGGATAAAAGTGGGATTGGAGAGGTCAAAACTTTAAGTAGCGATGAACTCACTCTCTTGGATTTCAAGGATTTTAATTATGATAATTGTTTCCTTGATAGACTGTATTTCCTTGTTACAATCGATGTTGAATTCTCCTCATGCTTATAATCAAAATAAATATTTTACTAAACATATTGTTGATGATATGATGAAATCTTTTGAAGAAAAGCTTGAATTGGAAGTTTCTATCCCTAGAAAGATTTATGATGAGTGGGAACCTACTATTAAGATTAAAATTAAAGATTATGAGTGCCATGCTTTGTGTGATTTGGGTGCTAGCATTTCCACGATTCCAAAAACTTTATGTGATGTGCTAGGTTTTCGTGAATTTGATGATTGTTCTTTGAGTTTGCATCTAGCGGATTCCACTATTAAGAAACCTATGGGAAGAATTAATGATGTTCTTATTGTTGCAAATAGGAATTATGTGCCCTTAGATTTCATTGTGCTTGATATAGATTGCAATCCTACATGTCCTATTATTCTTGGTTGACCTTTCCTTAAAACGATTGGTGAAATTATTGATATGAAAGAAGGAAACATTAGATTTCAATTTTCATTAAGGAAGGGCATGGAAAACTCTCCAAGAAAGAAAATTAAGTTGCCATATGAATCTATTATGAGGGATGCTTATGATTTAATACCAAAAATGATAATACCTAGATCTATGTTTTATGCCTAGCTAGGGGCGTTAAACAAAGTGCTTGTTGGGAGGCAACCCAATTTTATTTTTATGTTTTTGGTTTTTGGTTCTATTTTGCAATAAATACACATTATTACCTCTGTAATAATTGTGTTTTGGTTTTTTAATTAGTGTTTGAGCCAAGCAAGACCTTTGGGATGGTCTACGGTGATAGTTGATTTGATCTTGCTGAAAAACAGAAACTTTTGCGCTCATTGCAGAAACTTCAATAAATCACATAAGCATGCTTTTGATCTGAATGTTTTATACAAGATTTGTATACAAATTTCCCAGGTTGTCCTAATTTTTCAGAATTTTTGGAGTTACAGAAGTACACAAAGTTTTCAGATTGCTACAGACTATTCTGTTTTTGACAGATTCTGCTTTCTATGTGTTGTTTGCTTATTTTGATGAATCTATGGGTAGTATCGGGGGGTATGAACCATGGAGAAGTTGTAATACAGTAGATATTACACAAATATAAATAAATAATGAGTTCACAACAGTACCAAAAAGTGGTGATTTATTTTCTTATACTAACAGATCTCATGAGTTTTTTGGTTGAGTTTTGTGTTGTGAAGTTTTCAAGTTTTGGGTAAAGATTTGATGGGCAGCGGAATAAGGAGTGGCAAGAGCCTAAGCTTGGGGATTCTCAAGGCTCCCCAAGGTAATACTCAAGGACAACCAAGCATCTAAGCTTGGAGATGCCCCGGATGGCATCCCCTTTTTCGTCTTCGTCTATCGCTAAATTTACTTGAGGCTATATATTTATTCACCACATGTATGTGTTTTGCTTGGAGCATCTTGTATGATATGAGTCTTTGCTTTTAATTTTGCCACAATCATCCTTTATGCACACACCTTTTGAGAGGGACACACATGAATCGCTAATTTATTAGAATACTCTATGTGCTTCACTTATAATTTTTGAGCTAGGAAATTTGCTCTAGGGCTTCACTTATATCTTTTTAGAGCACACGATGGCTTTATTTTATAGAAATTGTTGAACTCTCATTCTTCACTTATATTATTTTGGGAGTCTCTAAATAGCATGGTAATTTGCTTATGTTATGAATTTAATCCTAATATGATGGTCATCCAAGAGGGATATAATAAAAACTTTCTTATAAAGAACATTGAATACTATGAGAAGTTTGATTCCTTATGATTGTTTTGAGATATAAAGATGGTGATATTAGAGTCATGCTAGTGAGTAATTGTGGATTGGTAGAAATACTTGTGTTAAAGTTTGTGATTCTTGTAGCATGCACGTATGGTGAACTGTTATGTACTGAAGTCGGGGCATGATTTATTTTTGATTGTCTTCCTTATGAGTGGCAGTCGGGGACAAGTGATGGTCTTTTCCTACCAATGTACCCCCCTAGGAGCATGCGTGTAGTATTTTTTTGATAACTAATAAATTTTTGCAATAAGTATGTGAGTTCTTTATGACTAATGTTGGATTATATGAACTCTCACCCTTCCACCTTTGCTAGCCTCTCTAGTACCGCGCAACTCTCGCCCGTACATTAAACCCACCATATACCTTCCTCAAAATATCCACCATACCTACCTATTATGGCATTTCCATAGCCATTCCGAGATATATTGCCATGCAACTTCCATCGTTCTGTTGTATTATGACACGCTTCATCATTGTCATATTGCTTTGCATGATCGTGAGATAGCTAGCATGATGTTTTCATGGCTTGTTAGTTTTTTGATGCCATTGCTACGCTAGATCATTGCACATCCTGGTACACCGACAGAGGCATTCATATAGAGTCATATTTTTTCAAGCATCGAGTTGTAGTTCTTGAGTCGTAAGTAAATAAAAGTGTGATGATCATCATTATTAGAGCATTGTCCCATGTGAGGAAAGGATGATGGAAGCTATGATTCCCTCACAAGTTGGGATGAGTCTCTGAACTTTATAAAAAATAAAAGAGGCCAAGAAGACCAAACAAAAAATGAGAGAGAAAGAGAGAAGGGACAATGTTACTATCCTTTTTTCCACACTTGTGCTTCAAAGTAGCACCATGATCTTCATGATAGAGAGTCTCCTATGTTGTCACTTCCATATACTAGTTGGAATTTTTCATTATAGAACTTGGCTTGTATATTCCAATGACGGGCTTCCTCAAATTGCCCTAGGTTTTCGTGAGCAAGCGAGTTGGATGCACACCCACTTAGTTTCTTTTTGAGCTTTCATACACTTATAGCTCTAGTGCATCCGTTGCATGGCAATCCCTACTCACTCGCATTGATATCTATTAATGGGCATCTCCATAGCCCGTTAAAATACGCCTAGTTGATGTGAGACTATCTCCTTCTTTTTGTCTTCTCCACAACCACCATATTCTATTCCACCTATAGTGCTATATCCATGGCTCACGCTCATGTATTGCGTGAAAGTTGGAAAAGTTTGAGAACATCAAAAGTATGAAATAATTGCTTGGCTTGTCATAGGGGTTGTGCATGATAAAATACTTTGTGTGATGAAGATGGAGCATAGCTAGACTATATGATTTTGTAGGTATAACTTTCTTTGGCCATGTTATTTTGAGAAGACATGATTGCTTTCTTAGTATGTGATGCGGTTTGAACTACGTCGGTATTTCCCCAAAGAGGAAGGGATGATGCAGCACAGCTATGGTAGGTATTTCCCTCAGTGATGAGACCAAGGTTATCGAACCAGTAGGAGAACCACGCATCACTACGTGAATGGTACCTGCACACAAAGAACAAATACTTGCAAGCCGATGTAAAGAGGGGTTGTCAATCCCTCTCGGGTAAAAAGATAGATAAAATTGTAGTAGATTGGATAAATAGATCTCGCGGGAACGCGAGATAAAATAAATAACAATAAATTGCAGCAAGGTATTTTTGTGTTTTTGGATTAATAGATCTGAAAATAAAAGCAAATAAAAATAAATCTCAAAGGCAAATATGTTAAAGAAGAGACCCGGGGGCCGTAGATTTCACCAGTGGCTTCTCTCGAGAAAAATAGCATACGATGGGCAAACGAATTACTGTTGGGCAACTGATAGAACTTGAAATAATCATGACGATATCTAGACAATGATCATTATATAGGAATCACGTCCAAGATTAGTAGACCGACTCCTGCCCGCATCTACTACTATTACTCCACACATCGACCCCTATCAAGCATGCATCTAGTGTATTAAGTTCATGGAAAAATGGAGTAATGCAATAAGAACGATGACATGATGTACACAAGATCTATTTATGAAGAAATAGACCCCATCTTGTTATCCTTAATAGCAACGATATATACGTGTCGGTTCCCCTTCTGTCACTGGGATTAAGCACCCTAAGATCAAACACATCACAAAGCACCTCTTCCCATGGCAAGAAAAATCGATCTAGTTGGCCTAACTAAACCAAAGATTCAAAGAAGACATACGAGGCTATAAGTAATCATGCATATAAGAGATCAAAAGACTCAAATAACTTTAATGGATAAAAACATAGATCTGATCATAAACTCAAAGTTCATCGGATCCCAACAAACACACTGTAAAAGGAGTTACATCACATAGATCTCCAAGACACCATTGAGAATCAAAAGAGAGAGAGGAATCCATCTAGCTACTAACTATGGACCCGTAGGTCTACAATGAACTAGTCACGGATCATCGGAGAGGCACCAATGGGGATGATGAACCCCTCCGTGATGGTGTCTAGATTGGATATGTGGTTTCTAGAACTTGCGGTGGCTTCAATTGATTTTCGTTGACTCCCCTAGGGTTTCTGGAATATTGGGTATTTATAGAGCAAAGAGGCAGTGCGGGGGGCCACCGAGGTGGGCACAACCCACCTGGGCGTGCTTGGCAGGTGGGTTGTGCCCCCTAGGGACACCCCTCTTGTAATTCTTTGGCCCATCTTGTATCTTCTGGTCCAGAAAAATTCTCCAAAAAGTATCGTTGTGTTTGGACTCCGTTTGGTATTGATTTTCTACGAAGTAAGAAACAAGCAAAAAACAACAACTGCCACTGGGCACTATGCCAATAGGTTAGTGCCAAAAAATGATATAAAGTCTCTATAAAATGATTGTAAAACATCCAAGAATGATAATATAAGAGCATGGAACAATAAAAAATTATAGATACGTTGGAGACGTATCAGTATGCTTGAAGTGTTATTGTTTTTATGTTAATATTAAACTTTTGTTTTGAATCTTATGGATCTAAATATTTGTGCCACAATAAAGAAAATTACATGGATAAATATGTTAGGTAGCATTCCACATCAAAAATTCTATTTTTATCATTTACCTACTCGAGGACGAGTAGGAATTAAGGTTGGGATGCTTGATACATCTCCAACATATCTATAATTTTTTATTGTTCCATGCTATTATATTATCTATTTTGGGTGATTTATATGCATTAATATGTTATTTTATATTATTTTTGGGACTAGCTTATTAACCTAGAGCCCAGTGCCAGTTTCTGTTTTTCCTTGTTTTTGAGTTTTACAGAAAAGGAATATCAAACGGAGTCCAAACGGAATAAACTTTCATGATCATTTTTCTAGGACTATAAGACATCCATGGAGCTTGGAGTGGGGGCCAGAAGAGTCCGAGGACTCCACAAACCCTTAGGGCGCGCCCCTAGCTTGTGGGCCCCACGGGACTCCGCCAACCCTAATTTTTGCTCCATAAATTCCCAAATATTCCCAAACCAACAGAAGCGTCCACCAAAATACTTTTCTACCGCTGTAAGCCTTTGTTTCCACAAGATCCCATCTTGGGGCCTTTTCCGGCATCCTGCCGGAGGGGGATTCGATCATGGAGGGCATCTACATCAATTCTATTGCCCTTCCGATGAAGCGTGAGTAGTTTACCACAGACCTACGGGTCCATAGCTAGTAGCTAGATGGCTTCTTCTCTCTCTCTCTCTCTCTTTGATCTTCAATACCATGTTCTCCTCGTTGTTCTTGGAGTTCTATCCGATGTAATATTCTTTTGCGGTGTGTTTGTCGAGATCTGATGAATTGTGGATTTATGATCGGATTATCTATGAATATTATTTGAGTCTTTACTTAATTATTATATGCATGATTTGATATCTTTGTATTTCTCTTTGAATTATCGGTTTGGTTTGGCCAACTAGATTGGTATTTCTTGCAATGGGAGAGGTGCTTAGTTTTGGGTTCAATCTTGCAGTGTCCTCACCCAATGACAATGTAGGGGTAGCGAGGCACGTATTGTATTGTTGCCATCAAGGTTAAAAAGATGGGGTTTTCATCACATTGCTTGAGTTTATCCCTCTACATCATGTCATCTTACTTAAGGCGTTACTCCATTATTATGAACTTAATACTCTAGATGCATGTTGGATAGCGGTCGATGTGTGGAGTAATAGTAGTTGATGCAGGCAGGAGTCGGTCTACTTGACACGGTCGTGATGCCTATATTCATAATCATTGCCTTGGATATCGTCATAACTTTGCGCTTTTCTATCAATAGCTCGACAATAATTTGTTCACCCATCGTATTATTTTCTTTCAAGAGAGAAGCATCTAGTGAAACCTATGGCCCCCAGATCTATTTTCTATCATATATTTTCGGATCTATAAACCAAAAAAACCCAAAAATACCTTGCTGCAATTTATTTACTTTTATCATGTTTTATGTTTTAGTAATATTTTACATCTATCTCTATCAGATCTCATCCTTCCAAATGACCTGAAGGGATTGACAACCCCTTTATCGCCTTGGGTGCAAGTGTTTGATTGTTTGTGCAGGTGCATAGATTGGAGACTTGCGTGTACCTCCTATTGGATTGATACCTTGGTTCTCAAACTAAGGGAAATACTTATCTCTACTTTGCTACATCACCCTTTCCTCTTCAAGGGAAAAAACAACGCAAGCTCAAGAAGTAGCACTGCCCTCCCTCTACCCCTCTATATATAGGGAGAAGGGGAGGAGGAGGCACCCTAGGGTTTCACTAGGGGGGGCCGGGGGCCACAAGGGAAACCCTAGATGAGTTTTGGGTGGCCCCCTAGGTGCCTTACCACCCCCCCCCCCAAGCAAAGGGGAGGCAGCCCTAGGGGGTGCACCACCCTTCCTAGCCTCATAGGATGGGGTGAGGTTGGTGCACAACCCCTTAGTGAGCTTGTGTGCCCCCTCCTCTAGGCCCATGAGGCCCCCCAACACTCCCCCCCCTCGAAACCCCTTTCGGTCATCTTGGTTATAACCCGGTGCCCCTGGAACACTTCCGGACTCCGATACCCTTTGCCATATATATCAATCTTCACCTCTGAACCATTCCGGAGTTCCTCGTCATGTCCAGGATCTTATCCGGGACTCCGAACAACCTTCGATAACCACCATAATGACTCAACTATACTTATGTCATCACCAAACTTTAAGTGTGTAGACCCTGTGGGTTCCAAAACTATGCAAACATGACCGAGACACCTCTATGGTTAATAACCAATAGCGGGACTTGGATTCCCATATTGGTTCCTACATATTCTATGAAGATCTTATCGGTCAAACCTCGATGTCACGGATTCAGCTAATCTCGTATGCAGTTCCCTTTGTCTATTGGTATGTTACTTGCCCGAGATTCAATCGTTGGTATCACCATACCTAGTTCAATCTCATTGCCGGCAAGTCTGTTTACTCGTTTCGTAATACAAGATCCCGTGGCTAACCCATTAGTCACATTGCTTGCAAGCTCATTGTGATGATGTATTACCGATTGGGTCCTGAGATACCTCTCCATCACATGGAGTGACAAATCACAGTCTTGATCCATGCCAACTCAACAGACACACTCGAAGATACCTGTAGAGCACCTTTATAGTCACCCAGTTATGTTACGACGTTTGGTACACACAAGGTACTCCTCCGATGTCAGTGAGTTGCATGATCTCATGGTCATAGGAACATATACTTGGCATGCAGAAAGCGATAGCAATAAACTTGACATAATCATATGCTACATTCATAGTTTGGGTCTTGTCCATCACATCATTCTTCTAATGATGTGATCCCGTTATCAAATGACAACTCATGTCCATGGCTAGGAAACCATAGCCATCTTTGATCAATGAGCTAGTCCATTAGAGGCCTACTAGGGACATGTTGTTGTCTATGTATCCACACATGCATTTGAGTTTCTGGTCAATACAATTATAGCATGGATAGTAAATGATTATCATGAACAGGGAAATATGATAGTAACCAATTTATATTGCCTCTATGGCATATTTCCAATAGTACCCCACTTGCACTAGAGTCAATAATCAAGTTCACATCACCATGTGATTAACACCCAATGATTTCTAGGGTTAGATCATGTTATGCTTGTGAGAGAGGTTTTAGTCAACGGGTCTGCAACATTCAGATCCATGTGTACTTCGCAAATCTCTATGTCATATTGTAGATGTTGCTACCATGCTCCACTTGGAGCTATTCCAAATGGCTGCTCCACTATACGTATCCAGTTTGCTACGGAGATTTATCCTGATTGGTGTTAACGCTTGCATCCACGTAAACCTTTATGCCGAACTCTTTATCATCACTATAACCGAGAAAATTTTCCTTATTCCTCTAAGGATAATTTGACCGATGTCCAATGAACCACTCCTAGATCACTCTTGTACCCCCTTGCCAGACACGTGGCAAGGCATACAACAGGTGCGGTACACAACATGGCATACTGTATAGAGCCTATTGCTAAGGTGTAGCGACCAGACCTCAAACGGTCCAATCTCTGTGCTCCAGTGTCATCCCTGGATCAGTAATGCTGACACCGCACAGTACTTGAAGGATTTATAACAGAGTAGCAAACACACACTTATTACAACGAGTGTCTCAAAAGAGAACTTATTACAATAAATATGGCTTAAGGCCATCTAATAACGATAACAACGGAAGGCTTGGAAGATAAGTGAGTCCATCAACTCCCACGGCATCACTGAGTATAGAACCACGACCTAAGGCACCTTACTCGTCGTCTGTAAAGTCTGCAACATGAACGTTGCAGCCCGAAACGGGTCAGCACATGGAATATGCTGGCAAAGTAACACATAGAGAGCAATGAACAGAAATATGATATACTACATGCATATATGGCTGGCGGAAAGCTCTATGGTTACAGTTTTGCGTAAAGCCAATTTTTCCCTACTGCAAAGGAATAAATTTTATTTAACTATCATGGTAGTTGTTAAACATTGAGAGTGTAGACACCCTCTCAATCCCAATTAAACATCATCATTTAAACCCAACAATATTAATTAGAGTAACATGATGAGATTCACATGATAATCCAAGTACTAGATACTCAAATTGTCCATAACCGGGGACACGACTAACCATGATTAGTTTATACACTCTGCAGAGGTTTGCGCACTTTTCCCCACAAGACTCGATCTCCTCCATTGGGATTCTCGCACTACATGGTGTTTGAAAAACGGATGACCGAGACATAATCTTTCAGAAGCGCTAGCACCTTACGATCGGGTTGACCGTTACACCTACTTTCCCCTACATCTGCTAGTCTACCACTGTAAGAGTTCGCACGACTTAATCAACTATGCTAGAGCCCATAGTAGCTTGTGGCTGCACACGGAAGTTTCTAGTATGAATAATCTCATGATCCTTTTGAGCCTGGATGGCGGTCCAAAAGAAAAACAGGCAATCGCTGGAATACCCAAGTGCCTCAATCCACCCAGATGTGTGTTTAAGTTGCCACCTTAGATAAACCATTAATTTAACAATCTCACATATGTCATGGATACACTCACCCAATCCACATCTACTAGCATAGCATGGCAATAAGCAAACGTAGAAGTAACTCCCGGGGTTTGATAAAGAAACAGGTAATAGGTACTACCTCATCTACTTCCCAAAACCCACAGTTTAATTAGATCATAATCATGCAATGTGTGAGGATTGATCTAATGCAATAAAACTGGGTAGTAGGAGGTATGATCAAAGTGTTACTTGCCTTGCCGATGATCTGTGAAACCTAGCGATTCGAAGTAGCAAGCGGCGCACTCCGGGTACTCTATCGCAAACAAACAAGCATACAATAAGTACTCAACTAATGCACAGGTAAAACTCAAATAAGAGATCTAACCAAAAAGTTCAACTTAAGAACTCCGGTTGGCAAAAAAATCAAATCAAACGAAGCAACGAAAGACAAACAACGAAAGAAACAAACTTCGTTTACTATTCTGAATCTAGGTCAAATTTTACAGAGGCAAAAACTTGTTTGAGTTGGCTAAACGGCAACTCTTCAACCTCCTCCACGTTTACGTGGTTCACCTGTCCTCTATTGAAAGGGTTCGGCTTCTTCCCAGAGCTTCCATTGCCATTCCCATTCTGGGCTTCAGGACATTCATTGGCATAATGTCCGGTCTTCTGGCACTTAAAGCAAGTGACTTGGCTCAGGTCTCTCTTGGCTGGGGTTGATGGGTTGGTATTGTTCTGGCCGTTGCTTCCTCCATTCCCATTACCATTCTTGGGGGCATTATGATTGTGCGAGCTACCTCCTCCATGGGTATGCTGAAAATGTCCTCCCAGTCTAGGGGTAAAACGTGGCTTCCACTGAGCTCCAGAATTGTACTTCCCTTGTCCATACTTCCTTTTGCGGTTCTCAATTTGCTGATGCTTCCCTTCAATCATAAGAGCACGATCTACCAACTCCTGGTAGTTGTTGAAGCTTGCTACCATCAACTGCATGCTCAACTCATCATTCAGTCCTTCCAGAAACTTCTCCTACTTAGCTGCATCCGTAGCAACATCATCTGGGACATAACGTGCTAGCTTACTAAAGTCCTCCACATACTGGCCAACTATCCGTCCTCCTTGGCGCAAGTTGCGAAACTCACGCTTCTTCATGGCCATAGCTCATGCTGAAACATGGGTAGTACGAAAAGCCTGCTCAAACTGGTCCCATGTGACAGTGTCGATAGGGAAAGTGGTTGTGAAATTCTCCCACCATGATGCTGCGGGTCCATCTAACTGATGTTCGGCAAACTTCACCTTTTTCGCATCTGTGCATCCTGCCGTGGTCAACTCCCTTGCTGTCTTACGGAGCCAATCATCTGCTACTATAGGCTCGCTGCTACTAGAAAACACCGGCAGATTCAGCCTAAGAAAATGGGCTAAGTGGTTAACAGGTGGTGGTGGTGGTGGGTTGTTGTTGTTGTTCCCCTGATTCTGATTCTGGACTAGCAACTGCATCAATGTATTCTGTTGCTGGATCAACTGAGTGAGCTCTGGTGGGAAGGTAAATCCGGGGTCACGTCTCGGAAGCATCTGATGGGTTTAGAAAAGATGAGATTTAAGAATAGAGAGGGGTCTAAAGAGAAAACACTACCCATATGCACATGAGGCAAAAGCAAACAATTCACTTCATTCAATCAAACAAGGGCATACAATCGGTCTAACTATCGAAAAGTGCTCAGACTACTATATTTACATGGTGGACTACTACTACTGATGGGGTGGTCTACTAGAAATATTCTTCGATTGCAGACTCCATGATATCTGCTCCAGCTTCATCAACATAGTCATCATCGCTATCATCTGGGTCCGAGTCGGTGTCGTCGATGATGATGTAGTCTTCCGGGAGAATCTCCTTGGGTTCTTCGTCTTCTTCTACTGGTGTAGGGCCTCCCATGAATATTCCGATCTTCTTGATCAGGTCGTCATTCTTCTCCACTAATACTTCGATTTCCTCCATATAATATTCACGTGTAGCCTTGAGTTCTTCCTCCATCTCCGTGATTCTTGTCCTTGCATTCTTCAGATTATCATGTCCGCGCACATCTGGTTCTCCTGACGTCGAATGTGCTGGTTTAACTATTGTATAAAAGCTGCGATTGATCTATCCTTCTTGGTACTGATCATCTCCCAGTGCTCATCTCGGCGCCCACAAATCTGGTAGATAGTATCCTTGAGATCATTGCGGTAAACTTCTCCAATACGTCCCATGGCGATGTGAGCTGCCATGCTCTTCCCTAGACTCCAGGTTGGTGCATCAAAGGAAAACTCTATAGGCTCAGTGACTGGCATGAACATCCTTCCTGGAACTTGAACTTGAATCATCCAGCGCTCCTCTTTAGGTAAAGTGGTGTTGTAGCTTCCGGTGAAACTTGGTACTCCGATGTTTAGATATCTAGTGACTTCTTTCAAGTGACGTCCAAAGGGTGTATCTTCATCCGGTTGTGTGAACTTGTTCCTTGCATCTGCCATCCTAAAAGAGTAGAAAAGATGAGGAGTCAGAATGGGAAGAGTGAGTAGTGATCTAGGGCTTTAGCTTAGTGGTCATGTCCTATAGTCAGCGTGTGCTCTGATACCATCTTGTAGCGACCAGACCTCAAACGGTCCAATCTCTGTGCTCCAGTGTCATCCCTGGATCAGTAATGCTGACACCGCATAGTACTTGAAGGATTTATAACAGAGTAGCAATCACACACTTATTACAACGAGTGTCTCAAAAGAGAACTTATTATAATAAATATGGCTTAAGGCCATCTAATATCGATAACAGCGGAAGGCTTGGAAGATAAGTGAGTCCATCAACTCCAACGGCATCACTGAGTATAGAACCACGACCTAAGGCACCTTACTCGTCGTCTGTAAAGTCTGCAACATGAACGTTGCAGCCCGAAACGGGTCAGCACATGGAATATGCTGGCAAAGTAACACATAGAGAGCAATGAACAGAAATATGCTATACTACATGCATATATGGCTGGTGGAAAGCTCTATGGTTACAGTTTTGCGTAAAGTCAATTTTTCCCTACTGCAAAGGAATAAATTTTATTTAACTATCATGGTAGTTGTTAAACATTGAGAGTGTAGACACCCTCTCAATCCCAATTGAACATCATCATTTAAACCCAACAATATTAATTAGAGTAACATGATGAGATTCACATGATAATCCAAGTACTAGATACTCAAATTGTCCATAACCGGGGACACGGCTAACCATGATTAGTTTATACACTCTGCAGAGGTTTCGCACTTTTCCCCACAAGACTCGATCTCCTCCGTTGGGATTCTCGCACTAAATGGTGTTTGAGAAACGGATGACCGAGACATAATCTTTCAGAAGCGCTAGCACCTTACGATCGGGTTGACCGTTACACCTACTTTCCCCTACATCTGCTAGTCTACCACTGTAAGAGTTCGCACGACTTAATCAACTATGCTAGAGCCCATAGTAGCTTGTGGCTGCACACGGAAGTTTCTAGTATGAATAATCTCATGATCCCTTTGAGCCTGGGTGGCGGTCCAAAAGAAAAATAGGCAATCGCTGGAATACCCAGGTGCCTCAATCCACCCAGATGTGTGTTTAAGTTGCCACCTTAGATAAACCATTAATTTAACAATCTCACATCTGTCATGGATACACTCACCCAATCCACGTCTACTAGCATAGCATGGCAATAAGCAAACGTAGAAGTAACTCCTAGGGTTTGATAAAGAAACAGGTAATAGGTACTACCTCATCTACTTCCCAAATCCCACAATTTAATTAGATCCTAATCATGCAATGTGTGAGGATTGATCTAATGCAATAAAACTGGGTAGTAGGAGGTATGATCAAAGTGTTACTTGCCTTGCTGATGATCCGTGAAACCTAGCGATTCGAAGTAACAAGTGGCGCACTCTGGGTACTCTATCACAAACAAACAAGCATACAATAAGTACTCAACTAATGCACAGGTAAAACTCAAATAAGAGATCTAACCAGAAAGTTCAACTTAAGAACTCCGGTTGGCAAAAAAATCAAATCGAACGAAGCAACGAAAGACAAACGGCGAAAGAAATAAACTCCATTTACTATTCTGAATCTAGGTCAAATTTTACAGAGCTAAAAACTTGTTTGAGTTGGTTAAATGGCAAGAGGGTTTCGAGACGAAACTCCAGGCGCTTGAATCGCCTAATTCCGATAAACGAGCGAAAAGTTATACTAGATCAAAAATCAGATCAGAAATCGTGATCAGAAATAATCGCAGATTAATCCGAGAAAAAGAAAAACGACGAATAGATTAACGAATGAACGTTCATTATCTGGATCTGAACGATGAACGCTTTCGTTAAAACGAACGAACGAGCGAACGCTTGCTAATTAACCGAAACCGGAAAAAACCGATCTAATAAAAAAACGGAAACCAAAAAAACGAACGAAAACCGGCGAAAACCAACGGTTTTCTAAAAAACCCGGCGGCGGCGGTCAACCTCGGCGGGCTGGTCCGGCGGCGGCGGCGGCGACTGGGCGCGGCGCGGGCTAGGGTTTGGGGGCGTGGCGGCTTGGGGCTAAAAGCGGCCCAGGGCGGCGCTATATAAAGTTCCCGGCCGGAGGAGTCCCGGCCCATCCCGGCCCGAAGTCGGTTCGTTTTTTTAAATAATTACGCGCAGAAAAACAAACAAAAGAAATACTAAATGGACTCCAAATATCCCGAAATAAATTTTTCCCCGGCTTCTAAAATCAAGCCACACAGGATGAACATTTATTTGGGGCCTAAATACAATTTTGAAAAACGTGCATTTTTCCTAAATTCAAATAAAATAGCAAATAAAACCAAAATAAAATATTATTTGATTTTATTCTTAAATCCTCAATATTTCTTTATTTTGAGAAAGTCATTTTATTCCCTCTCTCATATTTTTGTGATAGAAATAATTGAAGATAAAATAAATAAAATAAAATGATCCTATTTTCAAAATTTGAGAAAACTCAAATATGAAAATAACGAAATCCCCAACTCTCTCCGAGGGTCCTTGAGTTGCGTGAAATTTCTAGGATCAACCAAAATGCAATAAAATATGATATGCAATGATGATCTAATGTATAACATTCCAAATTGAAAATTTGGGATGTTACATAAGGCATAGGGGACGACCTTCGTCCTTTTTCTTTGTTCTGCCGTGGTCGAGCTTTGAGTCTCACTCAACTTCACACCTTACAACTCAGGCAAGAACTCCTTCTTTGACTGATCCATTTTGTACTCCTTCAAAATCATGTCAAGGTATGTGCTCTGTGAAAGTCTTATCAGGCGTCTTGATCTATCTCTATAGATCTTCTTGCCCAATATGTAAGCAGCTTTACCCAGGTCTTCCTTTGAAAAACTCCTTTCGAACAACCCTTTATGCTTTCTGGAAATTCTACATCATTTTTTATCAACAATATGCCATCCACATATACTTATCAGAAATGTTGTAGTGCTCGCACTCACTTTCTTGCAAATACAAGTTTATTGCAAACTTTGTATAAACCCAAAAGTTTTGATCACCTCATCAAAGCGTATGTTCCAACTCCGAGATGCTTGCTCCAGTCCATAGAAGGATCGTTGTATCTTGCATACCTTTTAACATCCTTAGGATCGACAAAACCTTCTGGTTGTATCACATACAACCTTTCCTCATGGAAACCATCAAGGAAACTTTGTTTTGACATCCATCTGCCCGATTTAGTAATTGAAAATGTAGCAATTGTTAACATAATTCCAACATACTTTAGCATCGCTATGAGTAAAGTCCCATCATGGTCAACTCCTTGAACTTGTCGAGATCTTCTTTGCGACAAGTTGAGCTTCATAAATGGTGACATTACCATCAGTGTTTGTCTTCTTCTTAAAGATCCATTTATTCTCAATGGCTTGCCGATCATTGGGCAAGTCCACCAGAGTCCATACTTTGTTCTCATACATGGATCCTATCTCGGAATTCATGGCTCCTATCCACTTGTTGGAATCTAGGCCCACCATCGCTTCTCCATAGCTCATAGGTTCACCGTTGTCCAACAACGTGACCTCTAAGAGAGGGTTACCATACCACTCAGGTGTTGTACGTACCCTTGCCGACCTATGAGGATCGATAGTAACTTGATATGAAGCTTGATGATCATCATCATTAGCTTCCTCTTCAACTGACATAGGTGCCACAGAAACATATTTCTGTGTCGCGCTATTCTCTGGTTGAAGTAAAGGTTCAACAACCTCATCAAGTTCTATCTCCCTCCCACTCAATTCTTTCGAGAGAAACCCTTTCTCAAGAAAGGACCCATTCTTAGCAACAAACACTTTGCCTCCTGATCTTAGATAGTAGGTATACCTCAACATCTCTTTTGGGTATCCTATGAAGACGCATTTGTTCGCTTTGGGTTCGAGCTTATCAGGCTGAAGCCTTTTCACATAAGCGTCACAGCCCCAAACCTTAAGAAACGACAACTTAGGTTTCTTGCCAAACCATAATTCATACGGAGTCGTCTCAACGGATTTAGATGGTGCCCTATTTAAAGTGAATGTAGTTGTCTCTAATGCATAACCCCAAAACGATAGTGGTAGACCAGCAAGAGACATCATAGAATGCACCATATCCAATAATGTACGATTTCGACGTTCAGACACACCATTACGTTGTGGTGTTCCAGGTGGCGTCAACTATGAAACAATTCCACATTGTCTTACGTGATTGCCAAACTCATAACTTAGATATTCCCCTCTTTGATCGGATCATAGGAATTTAATCTTCTTATTACGATGATTCTCAACTTCCACTATTGCAGGATGCTGCTAACGTGACACTATGATCAAAGACCCTTCAATGAAACTGTGTGCGATGCAATAATCGCAAATGGTGATGTAAAAAAAACCCGTCAAAAAGGTGCAAACGTTTGCGATGACGGATGCATCAAACACGATTCAGATTTTAGTTGCGTGTGCGACGCAGGGCATACGGTTCAGTTCAATGAACTGTTTGCGATGAGGCAGAAGAACAAAAATGGGCAGCCAGATGAAGGTGTGTGCGATATACAGCATACGGTTCACTCGGATGAACTATTTGTGATTAGGCGGAACAAAAGAAATGGTCAGCCAGATCAAGGTGTGTGCGATAAAGGGCAAACAGTTCACTCGGATGAACTGTTTGCGTTGAGCCAAGATAACATAAATGGTTCGATATAATAAGATGTGTGTGATATGCGACAAATAGGTCTGTAATCATAAATGTGTGCGAAGACCAATAATAACACTGATGATTACTTCTAATAAGACGTATGTGATATGCTTTGTCTACAGAACATCAATTGTCCATTGGGCGACGGGCAGTCATCCGGGTAAGCCATAAGGATGCGAAGAGGCATCCTATATCAGTAAGGACTAGCTGTTCCACCAATAGCTCATCTAAGAGAACTCTCAAGTTAACTGTGCTCAGGCTGGAGCAGCCATCAGATGGGTGACTGGATGGGAAGTTGTCTTGATGCTAAATTAACTGATGGGATGGGTCATAGAGGTCAAATTAAATGACCTCTATGATCCATCCCATGAGTTAAATCAACCTCGAGGTCCTTGTTTTTTATTTTTTTAACACATGTTAAAGAAGGTCTACCGCATTACTTTTTGACAATGTGCGATACGTGGCATACAGTTGATCCATCCGACCTGTTTGTGATGGAATAAGCCGTGTTTGTGATGGAATAAGCCGATACGTGGCTAGTATACAACCGTTTGCGATTGATGAATTCATCACCGACGGGTTCCCTAGTGTGGTCCATGTTCATCTGATCATCATCTACTTCTTGTGCTAGCTCAATGTTCCTTATATGCTAAGTTTCCATTAATTGATCGCGTTTTATGAACACGCCATCGTTTCCCGCCATTTCCTCACCCATTTCCCGCCACCCAGCGATATTGCGCATAAACCTAGGCGGCGCGCGACACACAGAGGCAACAAGCGCAACATGTAGCACATCCATCTTTTCCAAGCATGCCAACCCACCAAAGTGCCGCCTCTGCCATCAACCTCGTCGACAAGGAAAACGAGAAGGCGCCATGACCCATCGAGGCCGAGGCCCTCCTCGGCAACGCGATGGACGACACCATGATGTGCGTCATCGCCAGGGTTGAGCAAACCCTTGGCGCATGGTGCTTTAGCGCTGCAGATCAAGATAGGCATGTCAGCGCCGAGAGGCCGCAACTCGCCACACAACATGATCGATGGTGCGCCGCAGAGCAAGCTAGGCACGTCCGTGCCGATATGCTGCGGCTTGCCGCACGGCGAGACCGCTCGAGCGCCGTAGAGCAAGAGGCGCGGCGCGCCACACAGCAAGAGCGGATCTATCTGCGCTTGCCTTCTGTCGACAGGGCATCACAGTTGGGTACACGTCCCGTCAGTACGCCCATTCCTCGCCAGGAGTGGGAAGAGGCCCTCTGCGTCGTACTTGCACCAGAGGCCGGCCGCGTCGTACTTGCATCGGACACCCACCGAGCCGTTCGCATGGCTTGCACCGTTCGCTTTGTCCGCGGCCCGCTCGATGCCAATGCGCTGGTCGGTAGGCTCGACCGCCTCCTTGGCCCAGGTGTCCACCTGGGCGCAGTAGAGGAACATGGTCGTCGCATCCTCGAGCTGGTGATCTCCGATGAAATGGCCCAGATGTACCGTGAGCGTGTCGACCGCTTGGACGAACGCCTGCACAAGTTCAGGCAGAGCCAAGAGCTACCCTAGGCAAGGGTTGCTGGTCATGGTCTCATGGACACGTTTTATTTTGTTGAGTCGTTTCAACATGGATAGCTATGTATTCACAGCAATCATAGTATTGCTCTGCTTATTTCTCCGTTTCAATGTGTGTACTCTGTTTTCCGTTCTTATATGGTCTATTTCAATGTGTGTATATACGCTCTCCATTCTGTATATATGGATGATAACAGATAGATTCAAATTAGTATACAAAAATAGATAGGAAATAGAATTCATAATGTATATATATATATTAATTGTTCATTAGTTCATCACAGAATATATATAATATCATCACATATATGTGATGATACTTAACTACTAGGTACAATGCATAAAATTGAAAACGAAGAATACAAAAACTAATAATCCCTCCTAGGGGCAGCCCCTCGCCAGCAACTCCCTGGTGCGCGGCGTCTTCCCAGCGCAGAGGCAGTACTCCGCCTCCTCCGCCTCGCAGCGCTTCATGTACCGATTTACCTCTTGGCGGTGGACGAGCATGAATGATCTTGCCATTTCGTTGGGCGCACACCGGAGCTCCTCGTCGGTGGCACGCTGGAGCTTATCGGCCTACATCCATGCAGCGATGAGGCGCCTTTGACCTTCCTCGCAAAGTACCCGTCTTCCTACACCTCCTCCGCGCGACGACGCGCCCGTCTCCAAAGCTCCACCACCTTCTTTTTCCAGGCGGCATCACGGGCTTCACAGGCCGCTCCGTACCTGGCTTCTTCCTCTGCCATCTCCTTCTTGAACGCCACTTGCCTGGCTTTCTCAGCTGACGGCGGCGACTTCCACAGACAAAGATTGTATTGGCCCCAAAACCAATCCAAAGTTTGGGGGTTCGGCACAACCTCATCCCGCGACGCACATGGGTCCTCGTTGCTACTTTTCGAGTGAGCGTCCTCGGGGAGGGGGGGCGACTCCTCGTCGGCGCGTGGGTAGACCGGCGGCGCCATGGCAGAGATTTGAGAGAGAGAGAGAGAGCAAGGGGAGGATGCAGATGAGAATGCAGGCAGGACGAGGTGAGCAAGGTAGTATTTATTGGCGACCAGAATCTAGATCGACGGGAACAGTACACACGCCGATCTCCGGAATATACGAGTACTGTAGTTTGAATTACACACGATTCCCGCTGCAAAATCCATGTGTGAACTTAATAGCTGACGGTTTCCAATACAGAACCGTGTCTGATTAATAACCCCCGCCACTCACCTTCCAAACCTCAAGGCGCGAAATAGAGTGACAATTGTCTGGGGGGGCGGTTGTATTGCCAGATCTTTACATTTTCTTTTTGAAAACCAGATATTTACATCATCTGATGATTTTTTAACTCACACACAAGTACACAAAAATATGATTTTCCAAACCATTATGGTTAGCCGTTGCATGTAGATGTAGTTCAAATTTAAATTATGGTCATTAAATGGCTAGAAAATCACTTAAATGTCTCTAAAAGGTCAAATGACCCCTAGAATTTTCCAATTTTTCACATGACATTTGCAGTAGTGCACGTTAAACGTAGAAAAAATTTGAAGGCCGTAAGAGGAAGCTATCTCCCGTTCATCATTAAACATGCATTGTTCCCTCTCGGAACCACGAGCCTTCTAGTGAGTTGCTCCAGTTTGTGAGGGGTGTGTGTCCAAACTTTCGTCAAACAAGCCAATTTTTTTACCACATCATCTTGGTGACATGACATTACATCAAGCAAGGTTTCATGTTTTTCTGATCATTTTTTAATTTTTTTGGAATTAAAATGCCATGGCACTCCATGCATGTGTTCATGCCGTGAGACCAATATGTTTGAAAATTCCTTCTAATTTACTGCACATGGAATTAACTCGCACACAAGTACACAAATATGATTTTTCAAACTGTTATGGTTAGCCATTGCATGTAGATGTAGTTCAAATTTGAATTACGATCATTAAATGGCTAGAAAATCACTTAAATGTCTTTAAAAGGTCAAATGGCCCCTCAAATTTTCACATGACAGTTGTATTAGTGCATGCTAAACATAGGAAAAAAATTGAAGGCCGTAAGAGGAAGCTATCTCCCGTTCTTCATCAAACATGCATTGTTCCCTCTCAGAACCACGAGCCTTCTAGTGAGTTGCTCCGGTTTGTGAGGGGTGTGTGCCCAAACTTTCGTCAAACATGCCAATTTTTTAACCACATCATCTTGGTGGCATGACATTACATCAAACAAGGTTTCATGTTTTTCTGATCATTTTTAAATTTTTTGGAATTAAAATTCCATGGCACTCCATGCATGTGTCCATGCCGTGAGACCAATATGTTTGAAAATTCCTTCTAATTTACTGCACATGGAATTAACTCGCACACAAGTACATGATGCGTCCATTTTGCATCATGTTTTCTTACTGTTATTTATGATGTTTTTATCCATAATAATGCTTTTTGGAGTAATTCTAATGCCTTTTCTCTCATAATATGCAAGGTATACACAAAGAGGGAGAATTCCGGCAGCTGGAAATCTCGACCTAGAAAAGCTACATCAGGCCACCTATTATGCACAACTCCGAACGAGCTGAAACTTCACGGAGATTTTTTATCAAATATATGAAGAATATTGGAGCAAACAACTACCAGAGGGAGCCCACCAGGCGGGCACAACCCACCTGGGCGCGCCAGGGAGCCCAGGCACGCCCTGGTGGGTTGTGCTCACCCAGGTCCACCTCCAGTGCCCATCTTCTGGTATATAAGTCATTTTGACCTAGAAAAAATAAGGGGAGGACTTTTGGGATGGAGCGCCGCCGTCTCGAGGCTGAACTTGGGCAGGAGCACTTTTTCCATCCGACGGAGAGATTCCACCGGGGGAACTTCCCTCCCGGAGGGGGCAATCATCGTCATCATCATCACCAACAACTCACCCATCTTGGGGAGGGCAATCTCCATCAACATCTTCAACAACACCATATCATCTCAAACCCTAGTTCATCTCATGTGTTCAATCTTGTTACCAGAACTATAGATTGGTGCTTGTGGGTGACTAGTAGTGTTGACTACATCTTGTAGTTGATTAGTATATGGTTTATTTGGTGGAATATTATATGTTCAGATCCAATATGATATTTAATACCCCTCTGATCTTGAGCATGATTATCGTTTGTGAGTAGTTACTTTTGTTCTTGAGGTCATGGAGAAATCATGTTGCAAGTAATCATGTGAACTTGATACGTGTTCGATATTTTGATAGGATGTATGTTGTGATTCCCTTAGTGGTGTCATGTGAACATAGACTACATGACACTTCACCATATTTGGACCTAAGGGAATGCATTGCGGAGTAGCAGTTAGATGATGGGTTGCGAGAGTGACAGAAGCTTAAACCCTAGTTTATGCGCTATTCCATAAGGGACCGATTGGATCCAAAAGTTTAATGCTATGGTTAGAATTTATTCTTAATACTTTTCTCGTAGTTGCGGATGCATGCGAGAGGGTTAATCATAAGTAGGAGGTTTGTTCAAGTAAGAACAACACCTAAGCACCGGTCCACCCACATATCAAATTATCAAAGTAGCGAACACAAATCGGACCAACATGGTGAAAGTGACTAGATGAAATTCCCGTGTACCCATCAAGAACGCTTTGCTTATCATAAGAGACCGTTTTGGCCTGTCCTTTGCCTCAAAAGGATTGGGCTACCTTGCTGCAGTTTTGTTACCACTATCGTTACTTGCTTGTTACAAATTACCTTGCTATCAAACTACTCTGCAACTTACAGTTTCAGCACTTGTAGACATTACC